>NC_092236.1:27940153-27942521 GCF_036320965.1 Panulirus ornatus
AAAGAGAAGGGAGCGGGTGGCAGGAAATCCTCCCCTTTCTTGATTTTTTTTTACTTTTCCAAAAGAAGGAACAGAGAAGTTGGTCAGGTGAGCATATTCCCTCTAAGGCCCAGTTGTCTGTTCTTAACGCTACAACGTTAAGGCGGGAAATGGCAAATAGTATGAAAAAAACAAAGAAAATATATATATATATATATATATATATATATATATATATATATATATATATATATATTTCTTTTTTTTTTTGCCGCTGTCTCCCGCGTTTGCGAGGTAGCGCAAGGAAACAGACGAAAGAAATGTCCCAACCCAATCCCCATACACATGTATATATATACGTTCACAGACGCAAATATACATACCTACACAGCTTTCCATGGTTTACCCCAGACGCTTCACATGCCCTGATTCAATCCACTGACAACACGTCAACCCCGGTATACCACATCGATCCAATTCACTCTATTCCTTGCCCTCCTTTCACCCTCCTGCATGTTCAGGCCCCGATCACACAAAATCTTTTTCACTCCATCTTTCCACCTCCAATTTGGTCTCCCACTTCTCCTCGTTCCCTCCACCTCCGACACATATATCCTCTTGGTCAATCTTTCCTCACTCATTCTCTCCATGTGCCCAAACCATTTCAAAACCCCCCTTTTCTGCTCTCTCAACCACGCTTTTTTTATTGCCACACTTCTCTCTTACCCTTACGTTACTTACTCGATCAAACCACCTCACACCACACATTGTCCTCAAACATCTCATTTCAAGCACATCCATCCTCCTGCGCACAACTCTATCCAGAGCTCACGCCTCGCAACCATTCAACATTGTTGGAACCACTATTCCTTCAAACATACCCATTTTTGCTTTCCGAGATAATGTTCTCGACTTCCACATATTCTTCAAGGCTCCCAGAATTTTCGCCCCCTCCCCCACCCTATTATCCACTTCCGCTTCCATGGTTCCATCCGCTGCCATATCCACTCCCAGATATCTAAAACACTTTACTTCCTCCAGTTTTTCTCCATTCAAACTTACCTCCCAGTTGACTTGACCCTCAACCTTACTGTACCTAATAACCTTGCTCTTATTCACATTTACTCTTAACTTTCTTCTTTCACACACTTTACCCAACTCAGTCTCCAGCTTCTGCAGTTTCTCACATCAATCAGCCACCAGAGGTCTATCATCAGCGAACAACAACTGACTCACTTCCCAAGCTCTCGCATCCCTAACAGACTTCATACTTGCGCCTCTTTCCAAAACTCTTGCATTCACCTCCCTAACAACCCCATCCATAAACAAAGTAAACAACCATGGAGACATCACACACCCCTGCCGCAAGCCCATATTCACTGAGAACCAATCACTCTCCTCTCTTCCTACACGTGCACATGCTTTACATCCTCAATATACATATATATATATATATATATATATATATATATATATATATATATATATATATATATATATATATATATATATATATATATATATATATTTATCTTTTTTTTTTTGCTTTGTCGCTGTCTCCCGCGTTTGCTAGGTAGCGCAAGGAAACAGACGAAAGAAATGGCCCAACCCCCCCCCCCATACACATGTATATACATACGTCCACACACGCAAATATACATACCTACACAGCTTTCCATGGTTTACCCCAGACGCTTCACATGCCTTGCTTCAATCCACTGACATCACGTCAACCCCGGTATACCACATCGCTCCAATTCACTCCATTCCTTGCCCTCCTTTCACCCTCCTGCATGTTCAGGCCCCGATCACACAAAATCTTTTTCACTCCATCTTTCCACCTCCAATTTGGTCTCCCACTTCTCCTCGTTCCCTCCACCTCCGACACATATATCCTCTTGGTCAATCTTTCCTCACTCATTCTCTCCATGTCTCTAAACCATTTCAAAACACCCTCTTCTGCTCTCTCAACCACGCTCTTTTTATTTAAACACATCTCTCTTTCCCTTACGTTACTTACTCGATCAAACCACCTCACACCACACATTGTCCTCAAACATCTCATTTCCAGCACATCCATCCTCCTGCGCACAACTCTATCCATAGCCCACGCCTCGCAACCATAGAACATTGTTGGAACCACTATTCCTTCAAACATACCCATTTTTGCTTTCCGAGATAATGTTCTCGACTTCCACACATTCTTCAAGGCTCCCAGAATTTTCGCCCCCTCCCCCACCCTATAATCCACTTCCGCTTCCATGGTTCCATCCGCTGCCAGATCCACTCCCAGATATCTAAAACACTTCACTTCCTCCAGTTTTTCTCCATTCAAACTCACCTCCCAATTGACTTGACCCTCAACCCTACTGTACCTAATAACCTTGCT
>NC_092236.1:27942621-27957621 GCF_036320965.1 Panulirus ornatus
TGGTATACATGGAGTGTTCAGTGTTGTAAATGGAAATGGTGAAGAGCTTGTACATTTATGTGCTGAAAAAGAACTGGTGATTGGGAATACCTGTTTAAAAAGTGAGATATACATAAGTATACGTATGTAAGTAGGAGAGATGGCCAGAGAGCGTTATTGGATTACGTGTTAATTGATAGACGCACGAAAGAGAGACTTTTGGATGATAATGTGCTGAGAGGTGCAACTGGAGGGATGTTTCATCATTATCTTATGGAGGCGAAGGTGAAGATTTGTGGGGGTTTCAGAAAAGAAGAGAGAATGTTGGGGTGAAGAGAGTGGTGAGAGTAAGTGAGCTTGGGAAGGAGACTTGTGTGAGGAAGTACCAGGAGAGACTGAGTACAGAATGGAAAAAGGTGAGAACAAAGGAGGTAAGGGGAGTGGGGGAGGAATGGGATGTATTTAGGGAATCAGTGATGGATTGCGCAAAAGATGCTAGTGGCATGAGAAGCGTGAGAGGTGGATTGATTAGAGGTAGTGAGTGGTGTAATGAAGTAGAAAATTCTTAGTGAAAGAGAATAGTGAGGCATTTGAACGATTTTTGCAGGAAAAAATGCAATTGAGTGGGAGAGGTATAAAAGAAAGAGGCAGGAGGTCAAGAGAAAGGTGCAAGAGGTGAAAAACTGGGTAAATGAGAGTTCGGGTGAGAGAATATCATTAAATTTTAAGGAGAATAAAAAGATGTGTTGGAAGGAGGTAA
The DNA here is from genome assembly GCF_036320965.1 of Panulirus ornatus. Classification (NCBI taxonomy): domain Eukaryota; kingdom Metazoa; phylum Arthropoda; class Malacostraca; order Decapoda; family Palinuridae; genus Panulirus; species Panulirus ornatus. Next base: position 27,943,361 of record NC_092236.1, read on the forward strand.
ATAAAGTGCGTAAGACAAGGGAGCAAATGGGAACTTCAGTGAAGGGGGCTAATGGGGATGTGATAACAAGTAGTGGTGATGTGAGATGGAGATGGAGAGAGTATTTTGAAGGTTTGTTGAATGTGTTTGATGATAGAGTGGCAGATATAGGGTGTTTTGGTCGAGGTGGTGTGCAAAGTGAGAGGGTTAGGGAAAATGATTTGGTAAACACAGAAGAGGTAGTAAAAGCTTTGCGGAAGATGAAAGCCGGCAAGGCAGCAGGTTTGGATGGTATTGCAGTGGAATTTATTAAAAAAATGGGTGACTGTATTGTTGAGTGGTTGGTAAGGTTATTTAATGTATGTATGATTCATGGTGAGGTGCCTGAGGATTGGGGGAATGCTGGCATATTACAATTGTAAAAGGCAAATGGGATAAAAGTGAGTGCTCAAATTACATAGGTATGAGTTTGTTGAGTATTCCTGGTAAATTATATGAGAGGGCATTAACTTTCAGGGTGAAGGCATGTACAGAGCATCAGATTGGAGAAGAAATGTGTGGTTTCAGAAGTGGTAGAGGATGTATGGATCAGGTGTTTGTTTTGAAGAGTGTATATGAGAAATACTTTGAAAAGCAAATGGATTTGTATGTAGCATTTATGGATCTGGAGAGGCATATGAAGGTGTTGAGAGAGATGCTCTGTGGAAGGTATTAAGAATATATGGTGTTGGAGGCAAATTGTTAGAAGCAGTGAAAAGTTTTTATCGAGGATGGAAGGCATGTGTAGGTCTAGGAAGAGAGCAAAGTGATTGGTTCTCAGTGAATGTTGGTTTGCGGCAGGGGTGTGTGATGTCTCCATGGTTGTTTGATTTGTTTATGGATGAGGTTGTTAGGAAGGTGAATGCAAGAGTTTTGGTAAGAGGGGCAAGTATGCAGTCTGTTGTGGATGAGGGAGCTCTGGAAGTGAGTCAGTTGTTGTTCGCTGATGATTCGGTGCTGGTGGCTGATTCATGTAGAAACTGCAGAAGCTGGTGTCTGAGTTTGGTAAAGTGTGTGAAAGAAGAAAGTTAAGAGTAAATGTGAATAAGAGCTAGGTTAAGTACAGTAGGGTTGAGGGTAGAGTCAATTGGGCGGTAAGTTTGAATGGAGAAAAACTGGAGGAAGTGAAGTGTTTTAGATATCTGGGAGTGGATCTGGCAACGGATGGAACCATGAAAGGAGAATTGAATCATAGGGTGGGGGAGGGGGCGAGAATTCTGGGAGCCTTAAAGAATGTTTAGAGTTGAGAACACTATCTCGGAAAGAAAAAATGGGTATGTTTGAAGGAATAGTGGTTCCAACAATGTTATATTGTTGCCAGGCGTGGGCTATGGGTAGACTTCTGCGCAAGAGGGTGGATGTGCTGGACATGAGATGATTGAGGACAATATTTGGTGTGAGGTGGTTTGATCGAGTAAGTAATGTAAGGGTAAGAGAGATGTGTGGAAATAAGAAGAATGTGGTTGAGAGAGCACAAGACGGTGTTTTGAAATGGTTTGGTCACATGGAGAGAATGAGTGAGGAAAGATTGAACAAGAGAATATATGTATCAGAGGTGGAGGGAACGAGGAGAAGTGGAAGACCAAATTGGAGGTGGAAAAATGGACTGAAAATGATTATGAGTGATCGGGTCCTGAACATGCAGGCGGGTGAAAGGCGTGCATGGAATAGAGTGAATTGGAACGATGTGGTATATGGGGTCGAAGTGCTGTCAATGGACTGAACCAGGGCATGTGAAGCGTCTGGGGTAAACCATGGAAAGTTGTGGTTGTGGTTTCGGTGCATTAATACCTGACAGCTAGAGACTTACTGTGAACGAATGTGGCCTTTGTTGTCTTGCATTTTAACTTTCTAAAAGGAGAAACGGAAGAAGGACTCACGCTGGGAGTGCTCATCCTCCTCGAAGGCTCAGACTGGGGTGTCTATATGTGCGTGGATGTAACTAACATGAGAAAAAAGGAGAGATAGGTAGTATGTTTGTGGAAAGGAACCTGGATATTTTGGCTCTGAGTCAAACGATCTCAAGTGTAAAGGGGAAGAGTGGTTTGGGAATGTCTTGGGAATAAAGTCAGGGGTTAGTGAGAGGGCAAGAGCAAGGGAAGGCGTAGCACTACTCCTAAATCAGGAGTTGTGAGAGTATATGATAGACTGTAAGAAAGTAAATTCTAGATTGATATGGGTAAAACTGAAAGTTGATAGAGAGAGATGGGTGATTATTGGTGCATATGCACCTGGGCATGAGAAGAAAGATCATGAGAGACAAATGTTTTGGGAGCAGCTGAATGAGTGTGTTAGTGGTTTTGATGCACAAGACCGGGTTATAGTGATGGGTGATTTAAATGCAAAGGTGAATAATGTGGCAGTTGAGGTAATAATTGGTATACATGGAGTGTTCAGTGTTGTAAATGGAAATGGTGAAGAGCTTGTAGATTTATGTGCTGAAAAAGAACTGGTGATTGGGAATACCTGGTTTAAAAAGCGAGATATACATAAGTTTACGTATGTAGGTAGGAGAGATGGCCAGAGAGAGTTATTCGATTGCGTGTTAATTGATAGACGCACGAAAGAGAGACTTTTGGATGTTAATGTGCAGAGAAGTGCAACTGGAGGGATGTCTGATCATCCATGTTTATTTATTTTTTATTTATTTTGCTTTTTCGCTGTCTCTCGCGTTAGCGAGGTAGCGCAAGAAAACAGACGAAAGAATGGCCCAACCGCCCCACATACACATGTATATACATACACGTCCACACACTTAAATATACATGCCTATACATCCCAATGTACAGATATATATACACACACAGATATACATATATACACATGTACATAATTCATACTGTCTGCCTTTATTAGTTCCCATCGCCACCTCGCCACACATGGAATAACAACCCCCTCCCTCTCATGTGTGCGAGGTAGCGCTAGGAAAGACACCAAAGGCCCCATTCGTTCACACTCAGTCTCTAGCATTCATGTAATAATACACCGAAACCACAGCTCCCTTTCTACATCCAGGCCCCACACACTTTCAATGGTTTACCCCATACAACATTGATGGAACCATTATTCCTTCAAGCACCCATTTTTGCTTTCCGAGATAATGTTCTCGACTTCTAAACATTCTTCAAGGCTCCCAAAATTTTCACCCCCTCCCCCACCCTATGATTCACTTCTTCTTCCAGGGTTCCATCCGCTGCCAGATCCACTCCCAGATATCTAAAACACTTTACTCCCTGCAGTTTTTCTCCATTCAAACTTATCTCTCAACTGACTTGACCCTCAACACTACTGTACCTAATAACCTTGCTCTTATTCACATTCACTCTTAACTTCCTTCTTTCACACACATTACCAAACTTAGTCACCAGCTTCTACAGTTTCTCACATGAATCAGAAACAAGCGCTGTATCATCAGCGAACAACAATAGGCTCACTTCCCAAGCTCTCTCATCCACAACAGACTGCATACTTGCCCCCTCTCCAAAACTCTTGCATTCACCTCCCTAACAACACCATCCTTAAACAAATTAATCAACCATGGAGACATCACACACCCCTGCTGCAACCCTATATTCAATGAGAACCAATCACTTTCCTCTCTTCCTACACGTACACATGCCTTACATCCTCGATAAAAACTTTTCCCTGCTTCAAACAACTTGCCTCCCACACCATATATTCAGGACTGGTGGTTAGGAATGCCTGGTTTAAAAGCGAGATATACATAAGTATACGTATGTAAGTAGGAGAAATGGCCAGAGAGCGTTATTGGATTAGGTGTTAATTGACAGGCGCGCGAAAGAGAGACTTTTGGATGTTAATGTGCTAATAGGTGCAAATACAGGGATGTCTGATCATTATCTTGTGGAGGCGAAGGTGAAGATATGTGGGGGTTTTCAGAAAAGAAGAGAGAATTTTGGGGTGAAGAGGATGGTGAGAGTAAGTGAGCTTGGGAAGGAGACTTGTGTGAGGAAGTACCAGTAGAGACTGAGAACAGAATGGAAAAAGGTGAGAACAAAGGAGGTAAGGGGAATGGTGCAGGAATGAGATGCATTTAGGGAAGCAGTGATGGCTTGCACAAAAGATGCTTATGGCATGAGAAGCGTGGGAGGTGGGTTGATTAGAAAGGGTAGTGGGTGGTGGGAGGAAGAAGTAAGATTATTATTGAAAGAGAAGAAAGAAGCATTTGGACGATTTTTGCAGGAAAAAATGCAAATGAGTGAGAGATATATAAAAGAAATAGGCAGGAGGTCACGAGAAAGGTGCAAGAGGTGAAAAAGAGGGCAAATGAGAGTTCGGGTGAGAGAGTATCATTAAATTTTAGGAAGAATAAAAAGATGTTCTGGAAGGAGGTAAAGAAAGTGCGTATGACAAGGGAGCAAATGGGAACTTCAGTGAAGGGTGTTAATGGGGAGGTGATAACAAGTAGTGGTGATGTGAGAAGGAGATGTGGGGATTATTTTGAATGTTAATTGAATGTATTTGATGATAGAGAGGCAGATATAGGGTGTTTTGCTCGAGGTGTTGTGCAAAGTGAGAGCGTTAGGGAAAATGATTTGGTAAACAGAGAAGAGGTAGTAAAAGCTTTTCGGAAGATGAATGCCGGCAAGACAGCAGGTTTGGATGGTATTGCAGTGGAATTTATTAAAAAAGGGGGTGACTGTATTTTTGAGTGGTTGGTAAGGTTATTTAATGTATGTATGATTCATGGTGAGGTGCCTGAGGATTGGCGGAATGCTTGCATAGTGCTATTGTTCAAAGGCAAAGGGGATAAGAGTGAGTGCTCAAATTACAGAGGTATAAGTTTGTTGAGTATTCCTGGTAAATTATATGGGAGGGTATTGATTGAGAGGATGAAGGCATGTACAGCGCATCAGATTGGGGAAGAGCAGTGTGGTTTCAGAAGTGGTAGAGGATGTTTAGATCAGATGTTTGCTTTGAAGAATGTTTGTGAGAAATTCTTAGAAAAGCAAATGGATTTGCATGTAGCATTAATGGTTCTGGAGAAGGCATATGATAGAGTTGATAGAGATGCTCTGTGGAAGGTACTATTAACATATGGTGTGGGAGGCAAGTTATTAGAAGTACTGGAAAATGAAAATAATGGTATGCTACCATTTTTAGATTGCATGATCTATAGACAAGGAAACAAGTTTAAGTTCAGCATATACAGAAAACCCACCAATGTATGCTCATATATCCATTATTACTCATCTCAACATGACAGAGTTGAATTATCATCATTTCAATCTATGTTCCTAAAGGCATTACGTATTTGCAGTCCAGAGTTTATTGATGATGAGTTTGAGAAGATATATTCTTTGGATCTAAGTTATAGTACCCTAGATCTTTCATTGATAAATCCCTTAAGTCAGCAAATAAATCATTTTATAGAGTTGAGCCCAAACCTCCCATTGACACCAAGAATCGTTTAGTTCTCCCTTTTGATAATAATTTCCCTTTGCTTCCCATGTTGCTTAATCCTTTTATGTAAATGTTGCCTTTAGCAACAATAATACTATAAAGAATATCTTAATTAGGAATTCACCAGATAATTCTCTTGGTTGCATCTATAAAGTTCCTTGAGGAAACTGTGATAAATTTTATGTTGCTCAGACTGGTAAGGATCTTTCTGTTAGACTTAAGCAACATACATATAGTATAAGAACGGGACAAGAATCAAATGCCTTGTTTAACCATGTTAAAAACTATGATCATTGTATTGACGGGAGTAACGCCATCTCAGTTGTTAACTCTAACTCTATTACCAAGAGAAATATCATTGAATCTTCTATTATTGAATACACAAAGAATTATAATCCTAATATTAGTGATGGTCTGTACAAATTAGATAACTTTATTGTGGATAAGATTTGTAAAATGATAAGTTTATGAACGCTCGTTGTATGTTTTGGACAATCACATATTTACCAAATGGCGTCCTAGCTTCGTCTCTTCGATGTATATCAACTGACTGTTATATTCCTCTCTTGTGTCTCCCCTGATGATGTGATTATTACACGAAAGTGCACTTGGGAACTTTTCGTGTTTCATTTTCACCGTGGACTCATAGGAATATCTTGATCACGCGCAAAATTGTGATTCTTTCCAATATATATATATATATATATATATATATATATATATATATATATATATATATATATATATATATATATATATATATATATGTGTGTGTGTGTGTGTGTGTGTGTGTGTGTGTGTGTTTGTGTATGTGTGTTTGTGACTGTATGTGTGTGTGTACACAAGTTTGAGAGATAGGGCAAAGCGAGCATAAAACTCTCCACTTAAAACACCAACAGTAATCACTCACACATATATATACGCTATCACCCATTTACACACGAGGTTTGTGGGTTCACGTCCAACTGGGGTCTACAGGCTTCTGTAGTGCAGAAGTTAGCATTAAATGCAACGCGTCAGCACAAGGTAGCTCGTATAGGTGGGGCAGTCGGCTCACACCCAACCAAGGCGTTCATGTTTCCCTTAGGCTTGTCAATAAAATGGTACCTAATTTAGATCAGTGTGTGTGTGTGTGTGTGTGTGTGTGTGTGTGTGTGTGTGTGTGTGTGTGTGTGTGTGTGTGAATCCTTACATAGGAAAGAAACAATGTATAATTGTTTAAGTTTCATGACGTAGTAGCAAGAATGGAAAATTCTCCGTAACACACAATGAGCCATCCCACACAGTTACAAGGGTAGGAGGGATAAAAGCCATAACATGGAAGTAAGATTGAAACTTCATCGAAAGCTTTGTAACGATGTGCTTTTATAAGATAGGAGTAATGGATTAATGGAATAAACTGATTTATGAAATAATATATGTGTGCAGGATACAGAAGTTCAAAAAGAACATAAGATCTTGTTCACTCCATTCCCTTAATTTTCAATTTGGTCACCGCCATCTCTCTCCTCTATTTCTGACACATACGTCCTCTTTTTCAACCTCTCCTCACTCACTCTCTTCTTATATCCAACAATTTCTGCACATCCTCTTCAACTTCCTCTACCAGACTTTATCAAAACACTTCTCTTACCCTATCATTACTTACTTCATCAACCTTCCCTCACTTCGATATACGTTTCCAACACATTTACCCTCTCTTGGACATTCTCATGCCTTGCATTCATTTTGCCCTCCGAGATAGTGAGCTATCTTTCCACACATTCCCCAGTTCTCCTAGAATCTTCACACCCTTACCAATCCTATGACTCATCCCAGCATATATGGTTCCATTCGCTGCTATGTCCTCTTTCAGATACCAAAAGACTTCACTTACTCACGTTTTAACTATATAAACTCACACCCCAGTTAACTTGTCTCTTTGTACTGCTAAACCTGATAACCTTGCTTTTATCTACGTTTACTAGCAAACTTTCTCCTTTCAAACTCCCCTAAACTCAGACACTAACTTTGGCAGTTTCCTATTCGAATCTGACACCAGCGCCGTGTCATCAACAAACAACTGACTCACTTACCGGGCTGCATCACCTGCAGACTACGTTCCCGTCTCTCTTTCCAAGACCCTTGAACTTACCTTCGTCACTACCCCGTTCATAAACGACTCAAGCAGCCATGGTGAGAACCCCCATCCATACCTCAGACCTTCCTTCACTTGGATCAACTCATCCTCCTCTTTACCTACTAGGGCACACGACTCACTCTTTTGATAGAAACTTCTCTCTGGTTCTAATTAATTCATAATACCTTCCACAAAGCATCTGTGTTAACCCTATCATATGCTTTCTCCAGATCCATAAATGCCACATACAAATCTTTCTGTTTCTTTGAGTATCATTTACAAACATTTTTCATATCACACACCTGGTCTACACATCCTTGGCTACTCCTGAAACCACATCGTTCCTCCCCACTCTGTATCTCTGTACATGCCTTCACCTTCTAGATAACCACTCTCGCATACAACATGCTAGATAAGTACACTCAGGAAACTACAATACCTGTATTTTGAACACTCACCTTTGGCCCCTCTCCTTTACACTGTGGCATTATAAATGTATTTCGCCAATTCTCATTCATCTCACCATGATCCATACATACCTTAGATATACTAAGTAACCATTAAAAAACATAGTCACACCCTTTCTTAGGAAATTCAACTGCAATGCCAACTTGCCACATTTCATTTTATGCAAGGTTTTCACCACCTTGCTCTCTTCACCAAAGTATTGCCATGACTCTCAATTCGCATAACTCACCAACCCAAACACCACTACATCTGACCCCAATCCTCGTAAACATCCAATAATCCTTCGCAGTACTAACCCCTTATCCTCTTCACTTCAACATTGTTTATTACCACTTCATTTTACCACTTCATCAATGTTTCCAGTTGTTTCCATGTTTTTCTTATACTAATAACTTCTTTCTAAAACATCTTATTCTATCCGAAGTTTGCTTATGCTCGCTCACTTCAGCTCTAATTTGCCTCTTTTTCAGGCCCTACACTTTCCTCTTGACCGCCTTCCACTTTCTCTTGCACAACTCTTAGTAAGTTACTCTTTTTCCCTGTAAGTATAGCCCATACACCACTCTTTTTCTTTCACCAGCAACTTTACTTCGTCATCCCGCTACTCACTACCCTTATCATCTGCCCATCTCCTACTTTCCACTTGCCACATTTTACTCTTGGACTCTCTTGCGCTGCTTCCCTAAATACCTTCCACTCATTGCCATCTCTCCTGGCTTGATTTATTCTTAACTTTTGCCATTCTGCACTCATTTTTCCTTAGTATTTCTTCACACAACTCTTTCTTCTAATCTCTTTCACTTCCACCACCCTCTTTCAACCTATATCAAATCCTCTTTTCCGATAGCCTCCATTGATCTTCATCCTCGACTCTACCGGGTAATAATCAGACATCCATCAGCTTCCCTTCTCAGTACATTCATATAAAAATCTCCCTTTTGCATGTTCATCAGGTAGTATGTAATCCAATAATGCCTGCTGACCATCTTTTCTAATCAACCTCCTATCTACGTATATCTTTTTTAAACCAGGAATTCCCAATCACCATCTCTCTTTCACCATACAACTCCAGAAGCTGTTCACCTTTTTTATTTACTTTACTGAATAACCTATGCCCCTAAGGAGACCCTTAACTGCCACATTACTTTCGACTTTAATTCACCTATCAGTATCATCGGATCTCTCGCATCAAACCTGCTGGCACACTCTCTCATCTGCTTCCAAAACACTCGTTTCTCTTCACCATTCTTTTCGCAGCCAGGAGCATAAGCACTAATGATCTCCCATCTCTCTTAATCCGCCTTCATTTCTACCCAAGTCGCCCTGGAGTTCACTTTACTCTCTTTCGCACATTCCCAAAGCTCGAATTTCACTTTTAACTGTGGTCCCTGGATCACAGGGTACGAACTCTTGATTCAGATTAAGAAAGTGTTTGACTGAGAAGAGAAGTCTGTGGCACCCCAGTGGTCACTTCCATCACTTTCAAAAAGCTACCCTGACATGTCCTCTTTGTTTCTTTCCATAAGATAATCTTCTATGTATTTAGGGAGTCTCCTCTTTGTTTTTACCTGATGATTCAGTTTCTTAGCTTTCTATGCGATATTGTACCAAATGTTTTTTAGTCGTCCAGATGAAATCAAACGAACCAGCCCTCTCTGCCTAAGATATTTATAGAAATATTAGAGGTTCGTTACAAAAAAAACTTCCTTTCCCTGAAATTTATCATTTTTTCTCAGTTAAGAGATTTTCCAACTGCAAGAAGTGATCCATCAGTTTTCTGATTGTTTTTTCTTCACTCTACGGACCACACTCGTCTGAAAGACCGGTCAGTGATTCGTCGATTCCTCCCAGTCTTCAATCTTATATAGTGGCATTTTGTTGACTCCTTTTCTTTCCCTTGGCAATTCGCCTCTCTCCATCTACATCTATTTAAAGTCGTTTATCAAGAGCATCTGCAAACGTCTTCAGCACGTGCAGTGAAATCTCAACAAAATCATGAGCTTGAAATAGGTCAGGACCCGTCGAATTCTGTAGCTGTCTTTTCTTCATACCTCAGTGCTCTCTACGACCTTCTACTCACTCTGTCTTATTGATTTTGGAGCTTTACTGTCTTCCAATGTGAAAATACTTTTAGACTTGTTACTCATTTCCTCAAATATCCTTACCATAATCCTCTACAATTCTCCCCTCTGTATCCCTAACCCTGATTATGTGCTTATCAACCGACGATTTACTCCTGATGAATATATGGAGGAACTTCAGATTCTAATCAGCCTTGTCCGTAATATTTCTTTTTTTCAGAAATTCTTTGTTCCTCCTTTCTAATTGTTCTTTGACTTTTCATATCGTACAAATACAGGCTGGCTGGAGAGCTGTTTACATCTCCGTGACATGCATAATTTGAAGCTCCTTTGCTGAGCGATTCCTCTCTCTGTCTAAACCCTATCTCTGAACTTGAGTCTCGACGTACTCACGGTTCTACTCCTTCACTGTAAATTTCGCAGAACCTTTCACTACAAACAACTGGTTCATGGCAACCGAACTCGAGTTTCCAGTCCATATAACCATAGAATAGTGAGCTGTGTGTGTGTATTCATGTGCTTTAGTTAACGTTACTATATTTCATTTACTGTTACATCTATCACTTTTTTCTAATGTTATCTGAGACTGCATGGGCAGCAAAGGCCATCAAGGCCATCCCATTAACACTATATATATAAATATATATATATATATATATATATATATATATATATATATTATATATATATATATATATATATATATATATATATATATATATATATATATATATATATATATATATATATATATATATATATATATATATATATATATATGCAGAAGCTGGTGACTGAGTTTGGTAAAGTGTGTGAAAGAAGAAAGTTAAGAGTAAATGTGAATAGGAGCAATGTTATTAGATACAGTAGGGTTGAGGGTCAAGTCAATTGGGAGGTGAGTTTGAATGGAGAAAAACTGGAGGAAGTGAAGTGTTTTAGATATCTGGGAGTGGATCTGGCAGCGGATGGAACCATGGAAGCGGAAGTGGATCATAGGGTGGGGGAGGGGGAAAAAATTCTGGGAGCCTTGAAGAATGTGTGGAAGTCGAGAACATTATCTCGGAAAGCAAAAATGGGTATGTTTGAAGGAACAGTGGTTCCAACAATGTTGTATGGTTGCGAGGCGTGGGCTATGGATAGAGTTGTGCGCAGGAGGATGGATGTGCTGGAAATGAAATGTTTAAGGACAATGTGTGGTGTGAGGTGGTTTGATCGAGTAAGTAACGTAAGGGTAAGAGAGATGTGTGGAAATAAAAAGAGCGTGGTTGAGAGAGCAGAAAAGGGTGTTTTGAAATGGTTTGGGCACATGGAGAGAATGAGTGAGGAAAGATTGACCAAGAGGATATATGTGTCGGAGGTGGAGGGAACGAGGAGAAGAGGGAGACCAAATTGGAGGTGGAAAGATGGAGTGAAAAAGATTTTGTGTGATCGGGGCCTGAACATACAGGAGGGTGAAAGGAGGGCAAGGAATAGAGTGAATTGGAGCGATGTGGTATACCGGGGTTGATGTGCTGTCAGTGGATTGAATCAGGACATGTGAAGCGTCTGGGGTAACCCATGGAAAGCTGTGTAGGTATGTATATTTGCGTGTGTGGACGTATGTATATACATGTGTATGGGGGTGGGTTGGGCCATTTCTTTCGTCTGTTTCCTTGCGCTACCTCGCAAACGCGGGAGACAGCGACAAAGCAAAAAAAAAAAAAAAAATATATATATATATATATATATATATAAATATAAATATATATATTTATATATAAATATATATATTTATATATATATATATATATATATATATATATATATATATATATATTTTTTTTTTTTTTTTTTTTTTCTTTGTCGCTGTCTCCCGCGTTTGTGAGGTAGCGCAAGGAAACAGACGAAAGAAATGGCCCAACCCAACCCCATGCACATGTATATACATATGTCCACACACGCAAATATACATACCTTTACAGCTTTCCATGGTTTACCCCAGACGCTTCACATGCCTTGATTCAATCCACAGACATCACATCAACCCTGGTATACCACATCGATCCAATTCACTCTATTCCTTGCCCTCCTTTCACCCTCCTGCATGTTCAGGCCCCGATCACACAAAAGCTTTTTCACTCCATCTTTCCACCTCCAATTTGGTCTCCCACTTCTCCTCGTTCCCTCCACATCCGACACATATATCCTCTTGGTCAATCTTTCCTAACTCATTCTCTCCATGTGCCCAAACCATTTCAAAACACCCTCTTCTGCTCTCTCAACCACACTCGTTTTATTTCCACACATCTCTCTTACCCTTACGTTACTTACTCGATCAAACCACCTCACAATACACATTGTCCTCAAACATCTCATTTCCAGCACATCCATCCTCCTGCGCACAACTCTATCCATAGCCCACGCCTCGCAACCATACAACATTGTTGGAACCACTATTCCTTCAAACATAACCATTTTTGCTTTCCGAGATAATGTTCTCGACTTCCACACATTCTTCAAGGCTCCCAGGATTTTCGCCCCCTCCCCCACTCTATGATCCACTTCCGCTTCCATGGTTCCATCCGCTGCCAAATCCACTCCCAGATATCTAAAAAACGTTACTTCCTCCAGTTTTTCTGCATTCAAACTTACCTCCCAGTTGACTTGACCCTCAACCCTACTGTACCTAATAACCTTGCTCTTATTCACAATTACTCTTAACTTTCTTCTTTCACACTCTTTACCAAACTCAGTCACCAGCTTCTGCAGTTTTTCACATGAATCAGCCACCAGCGCTGTATCATCAGCGAACAACAACTGACTCACTTCCCAAGCTCTCTCATCCACAACAGACTTCATACTTGCCCCTCTTTCCAAAATTCTTGCATTCACCTCCCGAACAACCCCATCCACAAACAAATTAAACAACCATGGAGACATCACACACCTCTGCAGCAAACCTACATTCACTGAGAACCAATCACTTTCCTCTCTTCCTACACGTACACATGTATTACATCCTCGATAAAAACTTTTCACTGCTTCTAACAACTTGCCTCCCACACCATATATTCTTAATACCTTCCACAGAGCATCTCTATCAACTCTATCATATGAATTCTCCAGATCCATAAATGCTACATACAAATCCATTTGCTTTTCTAAGTATTTCTCACATACATTTTTCAAAGCAAACACCTGATCTACCCATCCTCTACCACATCTGAAACAACACTGCTCTTCCCCAATCTGATGCTCTGTACATGCCTTCACCCTCTCACTCAATACCCGACCATATAATTTACCAGGAATACTCAACAAACTTATACCTCTGTAATTTGAGCACTCACTCTTATCCCCTTTGCCTTTGTACAATGGCACTATGCACGCATTCCGCCAATCCTCAGGCACCTCACCATGAGTCATAAATACATTAAATAACCTTACCAACCAGTCAACAATAAAGTCACCCCCTTTTTTAATAAATTCCACTGCAATACCATCCAAACCTGCTGCCTTGCCGGCTTTCATCTTAAGCAAAGCTTTTACTAAATCTTTGTTACTACTACAATAGTACTACTTATAAACTTATACTACTTATTAACTAAACTTACTCATTACTTTAAAATTACTACCCTATTTACTCCTAACTTAACTGCACTTTGTGATTAATACTGATGACTATAAATAAACCTACTTCTAATAACCTAACTAACTATTACTATCACTTCTAACTCTCTATACTACTCTTACTACTTACTATCTATTACACGATTACTACTCAACTAACCTTCAAATACTAAGATTTATTAAATATCTAAGATACTAAAGTGAAAACATTGATATACTTAAAACAACAACTTAACTATTTACTTCATAACTCTTACTTTGTATTAAAAACGATTAACTACTACTAACTTAACTAAACTTTACAACATATTAATAACTCAATACTCTATACTTTTAACTTAACTTTTTCACTAAAACATATTACTAAACTATATACTCTTCTGACTATTATTTTACTGCTACTAACTATCTAACTTAAATATCTTTAACTTACTAATACAATATTATACAAACTAAGAACTAACTTAGCTAACTTAACTACTTTACACCTATTAACATCTAACTACTTAACTACTAAACTCATTTCTTACTACTTTTGATAC
>NC_092236.1:27962621-27985598 GCF_036320965.1 Panulirus ornatus
CAACTCTATCCATAGCCCACGCCTCGCAACCATACAACATTGTTGGAACCACTATTCCTTCAAACATACCCATTTTTGCTTTCCGGGATAATGTTCTCGACTTCCACACATTTTTCAAGGCTCCCAAAATTTTCGCCCCCTCCCCCACCCTATGATCCACTTCCGTTTCCATGGTTCCATCCGCTGACAGATCCACTCCCAGATATCTAAAACACTTCACTTCCTCCAGTTTTTCTCCATTCAAACTCACCTCCCAATTGACTTGACCCTCAACCCTAATGTACCTAATAACCTTGCTCTTATTCACATTTACTCTTAACTTTCTTCTTTCAACTACTTTACCAAACTCCGTCACCAGCTTCTGCAGTTTCTCACATGAATCCGCCACCAGCGCTGTATCATCAGCGAACAACAATTGACTCACTTCCCAAGCTCTCTCATCCCCAACAGACTTCATACTTGCCCCTCTTTCCAAAACTCTTTCATTTACCTCCCTAACAACCCCATCCATAAACAAATTAAACAACCATGGAGACATCACACACCCCTGCCGCAAACCTACATTCACTGAGAACCAATCACTTTCCTCTCTTCCTACACGTACACATGCCTTACATCCTCGATAAAAACTTTTCACTGCTTCTAACAACTTGCCTCCCACACCATATATTCTTAATACCTTCCACAGAGCATCTCTATCAACTCTATCATATGCCTTCTCCAGATCCATAAATGCTACATACAAATCCATTTGCTTTTCTAAGTATTTCTCACATACATTCTTCAAAGCAAACACCTGATCCACACATCCTCTACCACTTCTGAAACCACACTGCTCTTCCCCAATCTGATGCTCTGTACATGCCTTCACCCTCTCAATCAATACCCTCCCATATAATTTACCAGGAATACTCAACAAACTTATACCTCTGTAATTTGAGCACTCACTCTTATCCCCTTTGCCTTTGTACAATGGCACTATGCACGCATTCCGCCAATCCTCAGGCACCTCACCATGAGTCATACATACATTAAATAGCCTTACCAACCAGTCAACAATACAGTCACCCCCTTTTTTAATAAATTCCACTGCAATACCATCCAAACCTGCTGCCTTGCCGGCTTTCATCTTCCGCAAAGCTTTTACCACCTCTTCTCTGTTTACCAAATCATTTCCCTAACCCTCTCACTTTGCACACCACCTCGATTTATAATATGAACATATATTTTTGTATACCATAAAGTACATAGGTCCCTTACCTACCACAGTTTTCAAAGCCGCATTTTTGAGTACACATTCAAAATATTGGATATCATTTTACCAACCATAGCATCAAGTTTTGAGTATCCATGGTTTTCCAAGACACCAACAAAATTCTTTCCATAAACTTGGCAAGTGACTTGTAGCCACAGGCTGCTTGTGACCCATCCTGGCAGACTACCATTTCTCGGGAGAGGTAGTGTCATTACCATGTGGTATTGCTAAGGCAAGTGTCAAGTAAGCCTTGTGTGTGACATAGCTGGCTGCTTTGAGGGAGTATAAATGTGCAGGACCAGTGTTGTCGTACTTCCATCAATATCAATTTATGGTGTTGCGTGTAATTTCTTTTTTTTTTATATATATATATATATATATATATATATATATATATATATATATATATATATATATATATATATATTTATTTATTTATCTTGCTTTGTCGCTCTCTCCCGCGTTAGCGAGGTAGCGCAAGGAAACACATGAAGGAATGGCCCAACCCACCAACATACACAAATATATACCTACACGTCCACACACGCAAATATATATACCTATACATTTCAATGTATACATATATATACACACACAGACATATACATATATATACATATGTACATAATTCATACTGTCTGCCTTATATATTCCCATCGCTACCTCGCCACACATGGAATAACAACCCCCTCCCCCCTCATGTGTGCGAGGTAGCGCTAAGAAAAGACAACAAAGGCCCCATTTGTTCACATTCAGTCTCCAGCTGTCATGTAATAATGCATCAAAAACACAGCTCCCTTTCCACATCCAGGTCCCACAGAACTCTTCATGGTTTACCCCAGACGCTTCACATGCCCTGGTTCAATCTATTGACAGCACGTCGACCCCGGTATACCACATCGTTACAATTCACTCTATTCCTTGCACGCCTTTCACCCTCCTGCATGTTCAGGCTCCGATCAATCAAAATGTTTTTCACTCCATCTTTCCACCTCCAATTTGGTCTCCCACTTCTCCTCGTTCCCTCCACCTCTGACACATATATCTTCTTGGTCAATCTTTCCTCACTCATTCTCTCCATGTGACCAAACCATTTCAAAACACCCTCTTCTGCTCTCTCAACCACACTTTATATTTCCACACAAATCTGATTGGGAATACCTGGTTTAAAAAGCGAGATATACATAAGTATACTTATGTAAGTAGGAGAGATGGCCAGAGAGCGTTATTGGATTACGTGTTAATTGACAGGCGTGCGAAAGAGAGACTTTTGGATGTTAATGTGCTGAGAGGTGCAACTGGAGGGATGTCTGATCATTATCTTGTGGAGGCTAAGGTGAAGATTTGTATGGGTTTTCAGAAAAGAAGAGTGAATGTTGGGGTGAAGAGGGTGGTGAGAGTAAGTGAGCTTGGGAAGGAGACCTGTGTGAGGAAGTACCAGGAGAGACTGAGTACAGAATGGAAAAAGGTGAGAACAATGGAAGTAAGGGGAGTGGGGGAGGAATGGGATGTATTTAGGGAATCAGTGATGGATTGCGCAAAAGATGCTTGTGGCATGAGAAGAGTGGGAGGTGGGTTGATTAGAAAGGGTAGTGAGTGGTGGGATGAAGAAGTAAGAGTATTAGTGAAAGAGAAGAGAGAGGCATTTGGACGATTTTTGCAGGGAAAAAATGCAATTGAGTGGGAGATGTATAAAAGAAAGAGACAGGAGGTCAAGAGAAAGGTGCAAGAGGTGAAAAAAAGGGCAAATGAGAGTTGGGGTGAGAGAGTATCATTAAATTTTAGGGAGAATAAAAAGATGTTCTGGAAGGAGATAAAGAAAGTGCGTAAGACAAGGGAGCAAATGGGAACTTCAGTGAAGGGCGCAAATGGGGAGGTGATAACAAGTAGTGGTGATGTGAGAAGGAGATGGAGTGAGTATTTTGAAGGTTTGTTGAATGTGTTTGATGATAGAGTGGCAGATATAGGGTGTTTTGGTCGAGGTGGTGTGCAAAGTGAGAGGGTTAGGGAAAATGATTTGGTAAACAGAGAAGAGGTAGTGAAAGCTTTGCGGAAGATGAAAGCCGGCAAGGCAGCAGGTTTGGATGGTATTGCAGTGGAAGTTATTAAAAAAGGGGGTGACTGTATTGTTGACTGGTTGGTAAGGTTATTTAATGTATGTATGACTCATGGTGAGGTGCCTGAGGATTGGCGGAATGCGTGCATAGTGCCATTGTACAAAGGCAAAGGGGATAAGAGTGAGTGCTCAAATTACAGAGGTATAAGTTTGTTGAGTATTCCTGGTAAATTATATGGTAGGGTATTGAGTGAGAGGGTGAAGGCATGTACAGAGCATCAGATTGGGGAAGAGCAGTGTTGTTTCAGAAGTGGTAGAGGATGGGTAGATCAGGTGTTTGCTTTGAAAAATGTATGTGAAAAATACTTAGAAAAGCAAATGGATTTGTATGTAGCATTTATGGATCTGGAGAAGGCATATGATAGAGATTGATAGAGATGCTCTGTGGAAGGTATTAAGAATATATGGTGTGGGAGGAAAGTTGTTAGAAGCATTGAAAAGTTTTTATCGAGGATGTAAGGCATGTGTACGTGTAGGAAGAGAGGAAAGTGATTGGTTCTCAGTGAATGTAGGTTTGCGGCAGGGTGTGTGATGTCTCCATGGTTGTTTAATTTGTTTATGGATGGGGTTGTTAGGGAGGTAAATGCAAGAGTTTTGGAAAGAGGGGCAAGTATGAAGTCAGTTGGGGATGAGAGAGCTTGGGAAGTGAGTCAGTTGTTGTTCGCTGATGATACAGCGCTGGTGGCTGATTCATGTGAGAAACTGCAGAAGCTGGTGACTGAGTTTGGTAAAGTGTGTGGAAGAAGAAAGTTAAGAGTAAATGTGAATAAGAGCAAGGTTATTAGGTACAGTAGGGTTGAGGGTCAAGTCAATTGGGAGGTGAGTTTGAATGGAGAAAAACTGGAGGAAGTGAAGTGTTTTAGATATCTGGGAGTGGATCTGGCAGCGGATGGAACCATGGAAGCGGAAGTGGATCATAGGGTGGGGGAGGGGGCGAAAATTCTGGGGGCCTTGAAGAATGTGTGGAAGTCGAGAACATTATCTCGGAAAGCATAAATGGGTATGTTTGAAGGAATAGTGGTTCCAACAATGTTGTATGGTTGCGAGGCGTGGGCTATGGATAGAGTTGTGCGCAGGAGGATGGATGTGCTGGAAATGAGATGTTTGAGGACAATGTGTGGTGTGAGGTGGTTTGATCGAGTGAGTAACGTAAGGGTAAGAGAGATGGATGGAAATAAAAAGAGCGTGGTTGAGAGAGCAAAAGAGGGTGTTTTGAAGTGGTTTGGGCACATGGAGAGAATGAGTGAGGAAATATTGCCCAAGAGGATATATGTGTCGGAGGTGGAGGGAACAAGGAGAAGAGGGAGACCAAATTGGAGGTGGAAAGATGAAGTGAAAAAGATTTTGTGTGATCGGGGCCTGAACATGCAGGAGGGTGAAAGGAGGGCAAGGAATAGAGTGAATTGGAGCGATGTGGTATACCGGGGTTGACGTGCTGTCAGTGGATTGAATCAAGGCATGTGAAGCGTCTAGGGTAAACCATGGAAAGCTGTGTAGGTATGTATATTTACGTGTGTGGACGTATGTATATACATGTGTATGGGGGTGGGTTGGGCCATTTCTTTCGTCTGTTTCCTTGCGCTACCTCGCAAACGCGGGAGACAGCGACAAAGTATAATAAAAAAAAAAATATAAATAATATCTCTTACCCTTACATTACTTACTCGATCAAACCACCGCACGCCACATATTGTCCTCAAACATCTCATTTCCAGCACATCTACCTCCTGCACACAACTCTTTCCATAACCCACGCCTAGCAACCATACAACATTGTTGGAACCACTATTCCTTCAAACATATCCATTTTTGTTTTCCGAGATAATGTTCTCGACTTCCATACATTCTTCAAGGAAGCAAATGTGAAATTCAGTGAAGGGCGCAAATGGGGAGGTGATAACAAATAGTGGTGATGTGAGAAGGAGATGGAGTTAGTATTTTGAAGGTTTGTTGAATGTGTTTGATGATAGAGTGTCAGATATAGGGTGTTTTGGTCGAGGTGGTGTGCAAAGTGAGAGGGTTAGTGAAAATGATTTGGTAAACAGAGAAGAGGTAGTAAAAGCTTTGCGGAAGATGAAAGCCGGCAAGGCAGCAGGTTTGGATGGTATTGCAGTGAAACTTATTAAAAAAAGGTGGTGACTGTATTATTGACTGGTTGGTAAGGTTATTTAATGTATGTATGACTCATTGTGAGGTGCCTGAGGATTGTCGGAATGCGTTCATAGTGCCATTGTACAAAGGCAAAGGGGATAAGAGTGAGTGCTCAAATTACAGAGGTATAAGTTTGTTGAGTATTCCTGGTAAATTATATGGGAGGGTATTGATTGAGTGGGTGAAGGCATGTACAGAGCATCAGACTGGGGAAGAGCAGTGTGGTTTCAGAAGTGGTAGAGGATGTGTGGATCAGGTGTTTGCTTTGAAGAATGTATGTGAGAAATACTTAGAAAAGCAAATGGATTTGTATGTAGCATTTATGGATCTGGAGAAGGCATATGATAGAGTTGATAGAGATGCTCTGTGGAAGGTATTAAGAATATATGGTGTGGGAGGAAAGTTGTTAGAAGCAGTGAAAAGTTTTTATCGAGGATGTAAGGCATGTGTACGTGTATGAAGAGAGGAAAGTGATTGGTTCTCAGTGAATGTAGGTTTGCGGCAGGGGTGTGTGATGTCTCCATGGTTGTTTAATTTGTTTATGGATGGGGTTGTTAGGGAGGTAAATGCAAGAGTTTTGGAAAGAGGGGCAAGTATGAAGTCTGTTGGGGATGAGAGAGCTTGGGAAGTGAGTCAGTTGTGTTCGCTGATGATACAGCGCTGGTGGCTGATTCATGTGAGAAACTGCAGAAGCTGGTGACTGAGTTTGGTAAAGTGTGTGAAAGAAGAAAGTTAAGAGTAAATGTGAATAAGAGCAAGGTTATTAGGTACAGTAGGGTTGAGGGTCAAGTCAATTGGGAGGTGAGTTTGAATGGAGAAAAACTGGAGGAAGTGAAGTGTTTTAGATATCTGGGAGTGGATCTGGCAGCGGATGGAACCATGGAAGCGGAAGTGGATCATAGGGAGGGGGAGGGGGCGAAAATTCCTGGGAGCCTTGAAGAATGTGTGGAAGTCGAGAACATTATCTCGGAAAGCAAAAATGGGTATGTTTGAAGGAATAGTGGTTCCAACAATGTTGTATGGTTGCGAGGCGTGGGCTATGGATAGAGTTGTGCGCAGGAGGATGGATGTGCTGGAAATGAGATGTTTGAGGACAATGTGTGGTGTGAGGTGGTTTGATCGAGTAAGTAACGTAAGGGTAAGAGAGATGTGTGGAAATAAAAAGAGCGTGGTTGAGAGAGCAGAAGAGGGTGTTTTGAAATGGTTTGGGCACATGGAGAGAATGAGTGAGGAAAGATTGACCAAGAGGATATATGTGTCGGAGGTGGAGGGAACGAGGAGAAGAGGGAGACCAAATTGGAGGTGGAAAGATGGAGTGAAAAAGATTTTGTGTGATCGGGGCCTGAACATGCAGGAGGGTGAAAGGAGGGCAAGGAATAGAGTGAATTGGAGCGATGTGGTATACCGGGGTTGACGTGCTGTCAGTGGATTGAATCAAGGCATGTGAAGCGTCTGGGGTAAACCATGGAAAGCTGTGTAGGTATGTATATTTGCGTGTGTGGACGTATGTATATACATGTGTATGGGGGTGGGTTGGGCCATTTCTTTCGTCTGTTTCCTTGCGCTACCTCGCAAACGCGGGAGACAGCGAGAAAGTATAATAAAAAATAATATAATAAAATATACATATATATATATATATATATATATATATATATATATATATATATATATATATATATATATATATATATATATATATATATATATATATATATATATATATATATATATACATACGTATATATATATTTATATATATATATATATATATATATATATATATATATATATATATATATATATATATATATATATATATATATATATATATATATATATATATATATATATATATATATATATATATATATATATATATATATATATATATATATATATATATATATATATATATATATATATATATATATATATATATATATATATATATATATATATATATATATATATATATATATATATATATATATATATATATATATATATATATATATATATATATATATATATATATATATGTATATATATATATATATATATATATATATATATATATATATATATATATATATATATATATATATATATATATATATATATATATATATATATATATATATATATATATATATATATATATATATATATATATATATATATATATATATATATATATATATATATATATATATATATATATATATATATATATATATATATATATATATATATATATATATATATATATATATATATATATATATATATATATATATATATATATATATATATATATATATATATATATATATATAATATATATATATATATATATATATATATATATATATATATATATATATATATATATATATATATATATATATATATATATATATATATATATATATATATATATATATATATATATACCTTCACCTCCGACACATATATCCTCTTGGTCAATCTTTCCTCACTCATTCTCTCCATGTGCCCAAACCATTTCAAAACACCCTCTTCTGCTCTCACAACCACGCTCTTTTTATTTCCACACATCTCTCTTACCCTTACGTTACTTACTCGATCAAACCACCTCACACCGCACATTGTCCTCAAACATCTCATTTCCAGCACATCGATCCTCCTGCGCACAACTCTATCCATAGCACACGCCTCGCAACCATACAACATTGTTGGAACCACTATTCCTTCAAACATACCCATTTTTGCTTTCCGAGATAATCTTCTCGACTTCCACACATTCTTTCAGGCTCCCAGAATTTTCTCCCCCTCCCCCACCCTATGCTCCACTTCCGCTTCCATGGTTCCATCACTGCCAGATCTACTCCCAGATATCTAAAACACTTCACTTCCTCCATTTTTTCTCCATTCAAACTCACTTCCCAATTTACTTGACCCTCAACCCTACTGTACCTAATAACCTTGCTCTTATTCACATTTACTCTTAACTTTCTTCTTTCACACACTTTACCAAACTCAGTCACCAGCTTCTGCAGTTTCTCACATGAATCAGCCACCAGCTCTGTATCATCAGCGAACAACAACTGACTCACTTCCCAAGCTCTTTCATCCCCAACAGACTTCATACTTGCCCCTCTTTCCAAAACTCTTGCATTCACCTCCCTAACAACCCCATCCATAAACAAATTAAACAACAATGGAGACATCACACACCCCTGCCGCAAACCTACATTCACTGAGAGCCAATCACTTTCCTCTCTTCCTACACGTACACATGCCTTACATCCTCGATAAAAACTTTTCACTGCTTCTAACAACTTTCCTCCCACACCATATATTCTTAATACCTTCCACAGAGCATCTCTATCAACTCTATCATATGCCTTCTCCAGATCCATAAATGCTACATACAAATCCATTTGCTTTTCTAAGTATTTCTCACATACATTCTTCAAAGCAAACACCTGATCCACACATCCTCTACCACTTCTGAAACCACACTGCTCTTCCCCAATCTGATGCTCTGAACATGCCTTCACCCTCTCAATCAATACCCTCACATATTATTTACCAGGAATACTCAACTAACTTATACCTCTGTAATTTGAGCACTCACTCTTATCCCATTTGCCTTTGTACAATGGCACTATGCACGCATTCCGCCAATCCTCAGGCACCTCACCATAAGTCATACATACATTAAATAACCTTACCAACCAGTCAACAATACAGTCACAACCTTTTTTAATAAATTCCACTGCAATACCATCCAAACCTGCTGCCTTGCCGGCTTTCATCTTCCGCAAAGCTTTTACTACCTCTTCTCTGTTTACCAAATCATTTTCCCTAATCCTCTCAATCTGCACACCACCTCGACCAAAACACCCTATATCTGCCACTCTATCATCAAACACATTCAACAAACCTTCAAAATACTCACTCCATCTCCTTCTCACATCACCACTACTTGTTATCACCTCCCCATTTGCGCCCTTCACTGAAGTTCCCATTTGCTCCCTTGTCTTACGCACTTTATTTACCTCCTTCCAGAACATCTTTTTATTCTCCCTAAAATTTAATGATACTCTCTCACCCCAACTCTCATTTGCCCTTTTTTTCACCTCTTGCACCTTTCTCTTGACCTCCTGTCTCTTTCTTCTATACATCTCCCACTCAATTGCATTTTTTCCCTTCAAAAATCATCCAAATGCCTCTCTCTTCTCTTTCACTAATACTCTTACTTCTTCATCCCACCACTCACTCCCCTTTCTAATCAACCCACCTCCCA
This sequence comes from Panulirus ornatus, assembly GCF_036320965.1. NCBI lineage: Eukaryota > Metazoa > Arthropoda > Malacostraca > Decapoda > Palinuridae > Panulirus > Panulirus ornatus. The sequence continues at coordinate 27,972,438 of NC_092236.1, forward strand.
CTCTTCTCATGCCACAAGCATCTTTTGCGCAATCCATCACGGATTCCCTAAATAAATCCCATTCCTCCCCCACTCTCCTTACTTCCATTGTTCTCACCTTTTTCCATTCTGTACTCAGTCTATCCTGGTACTTCGTAACACAAGTCTCCTTCCCAAGCTCACTTACTCTCACCACCCTCTTCACCCCAACATTCACTCTTCTTTTCTGAAAACCCATACAAATCTTCACCTTAGCCTCCACAAGATAATGATCAGACATCCCTCCAGTTGCACCTCTCAGCACATTAACATCCAAAAGTCTCTCTTTCGCGCGCCTGTCAATTAACACGTAATCCAATATATATATATATATATATATATATATATATATATATATATATATATATATATATATATATATATATATATATATATATATATATATATATATATATATATATATATATGTATATATATATATATATATATATATATATATATATATATATATATATATATATATGTATATATATATATATATATATATATATATATATATATATATATATATATATATATATATATATATATATATATACATATATATATATATATATATATATATATATATATATATATATATATATATATACATATATATATATATATATATATATATATATATATATATATATATATATTTTTTTTTTTTTTTTTTTGCTTTGTCGCTGTCTCCCGCGTTTGCGAAGTAGCGCAAGGAAACAGACGAAAGAAATTGCCCAACCCACCCCCATACACATGTATATACATACATCCACACACGCAACTATACATACCTACACAGCTTTCCATGGTTTACCCCAGACGCTTCACATGCCCTGATTCAATCCACTGACAGCACGTCAACCCCTGAATACCACATCGCACCAATTCACTCTATTCCTTGCCCTCCTTTCACCCTCCTGGATGTTCAGGCCCCGACCACACAAAATCTTTTTCACTCCATCTTTCCACCTCCAATTTGGTCTCCCTCTTCTCCTCGTTCCCTCCACCTCCGACACATATATCCTCTTGGTCAATCTTTCCTCACTCATTCTCTCCATGTGCCCAAACCATTTCAAAACACCCTGTTCTGCTCTCTCAACCACGCTCTTTTTATTTCCACACATCTCTCTTACCCTTACGTTACTTACTCGATCAAACCACCTCACACCACACATTGTCCTCAAACATCTCATTTCCAGCACATCCATCCTCCTGCGCACAACTCTATCCATAGCCCACGCCTCGCAACCATACAACATTGTTGGAACCACTATTCCTTCAAACATACCCATTTATGCTTTCCGAGATAATGTTCTCGACTTCCACACATTCTTCAAGGCTCCCAGAATTTTCGCCCCCTCCCCCACCCTATGATCCACTTCCGATTCCATGGTTCCATCCGCTGCCAGATCCACTCCCAGATATCTAAAACACTTCACTTCCTCCAGTTTTTCTCCATTCAAACTCACCTCCCAATTGACTTGACCCTCAACCCTACTGTACCTAATACCCTTGCTCTTATTCACATTTATTCTTAACTATCTTCTTTCACACACTTTACCAAACTCAGTCACCAGCTTCTGCAGTTTCTCACATGAATCAGCCACCAGCGCTGTATCATCAGCGAACAACAACTGACTCACTTCCCAAGCTCTCTCATCCCCAACAGACTTCATACTTGCCCCTCTTTCCAAAACTCTTGCATTTACCTCCCTAACAACCCCATCCATAAACAAATTAAACAACCATGGAGACATCACACACCCCTGCCGCAAACCTACATTCACTGAGAACCAATCACTTTCCTCTCTTCATACACGTACACATGCCTTACATCCTCGATACAAACTTTTCACTGCTTCTAACAGCTTGCCTCCCACACCATATATTCTTAATACCTTCCACAGAGCATCTCTATCAACTCTATCATATGCCTTCTCCAGATCCATAAATGCTACATATAAATCCATTTGCTTTTCTAAGTATTTCTCATATACATTCTTCAAAGCAAACACCTGATCCACACATCCTCTACCACTTCTGAAACCACACTGCTCTTCCCCAATCTGATGCTCTGTACATGCCTTCACCCTCTCAATCAATACCCTCTCATATAATTTACCAGGAATACTCAACAAACTTATACCTTTGTAATTTGAGCACTCACTCTTATCCCCTTTGCCTTTGTACAATGGCACTATGCACGCATTCCGCCAATCCTCAGGCACCTCAACGTGAGTCATACATACATTAAATAACCTTACTAACTAGTCAACAATACAGTCACCCCCTTTTTTAATAAATTCCACTGCAATACCATCCAAACCTGCTGCCTTGCCGGCTTTCATCTTACGCAAAGCTTTTACTACCTCTTCTCTGTTTACCAAATGATTTTCCCTAACCCTCTCACTTTGCACACCACCTCGACCAAAACACCTTATATCTGCCACTCTATCATCAAACACATTCAACAAACCTTCAAAATACTCGCTCCATCTCATTCTCACATCACCACTACTTGTTATCACCTCCCCATTTGCGCCCTTCACTGAAGTTCCCTTTTGCTCCCTTGTCTTACGCACTTTATTTACCTCCTTCCAGAACATCTTTTTATTCTCCCTAAAATTTAATGATACTCTCTCACCCCAACTCTCATTTGCCCTTTTTTTCACCTCTTGCACCTTTCTCTTGACCTCCTGTCTCTTTCTTTTATACGTCTCCCACTCAATATATATATATATATATATCCTATCCTGAGCCAGATACCCAATTTATTGACCATCTCCTAGGGGTGGATGAACATCTGGGTTAACTGTAGACTAACTGCCGCAACCAAGATTCGAACCAATGCGGATTATGAATGCATCACGGTCAGAAACGCTAACCGCTACACCACGGGAGTACTTATTCCGTAGTAGCACATGTTCTGAAAACATTAGACAATTTTACAGACAACATATTGAATAAGATAAAAGCTTTTGTTTATTTCGGTAATATCAGACATCCATCACATTCCCTTCTCAGTACATTCACTTAAAAATCTCGCTTTTCCTTGTTCATCAGGTAGTATGTAATCCAATGACGCCTGCTGAACATCTTTTCTAATCAACCTCCTATATATTTCCCGAGGTTTATGTTACTCATAAGCTTTTAACCTGTATGAAAAGCATAATTGATTATCATCGTGCCTCATATATATCGTAGCAACATTTCCCGATACCATGAATTCGAATACCTGAGTCGGTGCATTGCTATTCCTATGAATGTCATTCCAGGCTGCAAAATATGCAGGATTCGCGACGTTCCTTGATGATAGTTTCTATGCTTGTACTGAAGTGTAATTTACCTTGTCCAAATATTTTCGCTTAGTAAGGGTTATTATTTCTCTGTTATCTATTCTTGATAGTGCACAAAAGCGTGAAAATTATGAAATACCTATCTCAGTGCTACTTTATAATAAGTTTAAAGTGTGAAATCACATACATGCCAACACACACACACACACACACACACGGTTTACGGCAGGGGTGCTTGGTGTCTCCATGGTTGGCTTAATTTGTTTATGGATGGGGTGGTTACGGAGGTGAATGCAAGAGTTTCGGAGACAGGGGCAAGTATACAGTCTGTTCTGGATGAGAAAGCTTGGGAAGTGAGTCAATTGTTCGCTGGTGATACAGCGCTGGTGGCTGATTCGGATGGGAAACTGCAGAAGTTGTAGACTATGGTACAGTGTGCGAAAGAAGAAAGTTAAGAGTAAATGTGAATAAGAGCAAGGTTATTAGGTTCGGTAAGGTTAAGGGACAAGTTAGTTGGGAAGTAAGTTTGAATGGAGAACAACTGGAGGAAGTGAAGTGTTTTAGATATCTGGGAGTGGATTTAGCGGCGGATGAAACCATGGAAGCGGAAGTGAGTCACAGGATGGAACCATGGAAGCGGAAGTGAGTCACAGGATGGAACCATGGAAGCGGAAGTGAGTAACAGGATGGAACCATGGAAGCGGAAGTGAATCACAGGATGGGGGAGGGAGCGAAGGTTCTGGGAGTGTTGAAGAATGTGTGGAAGGCGAGAGCGTTATCTCGGAGAGCAAAAATGGGTATGTTTGAAGGAATAGTGGTTCCAGCAATGTTACATGGTTACGAGGCATGGCCTACAGATAGGGTTGTGCGGAGGAGGGTGAATGTGTTGAAAATGAGGTGTTTCAGGACAATATGTGGTGTGAGCTGGTTTGATAAAGTAAGTAATGAAAGGGTAAGAGAGGTGTGTAGAATAAAAAGAGTTTGGTTGAGAGAGCAGAAGAGGGTGTGTTCAAATGGTTAGGAAAGATTGACAAAGAGAATATATGTCCGAGGTGGAGGGAACAAGTGGAAACGAGAGTGCAAATTAGAGGTGGAATGATAGAGTGAAAAAGATTTTGAGCGATCGGGGCCTGAGCATACAGGAGGGTGAAAGGCGGGCAAGGGATAGAGTGAATTGGAACGATGTGGTGTACCAGGGCCGACGTGCTGTCAAAGGATTGGACCAGGGTATGTGAAGCGTCTGGAGAAACCACAGAAAGGTCTATGGTGCCTGGATGTAGAATTGGAATTGTGATGTCGACGCATTACATACGACAGCTAGAGGCTGAGTGTGAACGAATGTGGCCTTTTTGTCTTCCTGGAACAAGTGGAAACGAGAGTGCAAATTAGAGGTGGAATGATAGAGTGAAAAAGATTTTGAGCGATCGGGGCCTGAGCATACAGGAGGGTGAAAGGCGGGCAAGGGATAGAGTGAATTGGAACGATGTGGTGTACCAGGGCCGACGTGCTGTCAAAGGATTGGACCAGGGTATGTGAAGCGTCTGGAGAAACCACAGAAAGGTCTATGGTGCCTGGATGTAGAATTGGAATTGTGATGTCGATGCATTACATACGACAGCTAGAGGCTGAGTGTGAACGAATGTGGCCTTTTTGTCTTCCTGGCGCTACCTCCCAGGAGGGGGGAGGGGAGGGATTGCTATTTTATGTGTGGCAGGTTGGCGATGAGAATGGATGAAGGCAGGAAGTATGAATATGTTCACATGTTTATATGTATATGTCTGTGTATGTATATGTATGCATACGTTGAAATATAAAAGTATGTATGTGTGCTTGTATGGGCGTTCATGTATATACATGTGTATGTGGGTGAGCTGGGCCATTCCTCGTCTATTTCTTTGCGCAACCTCACGGACACTGGAGACGGCGATTAAGCATAATACATATAAATTTCATCTTATTTATTTTCTATTATACTTAGACGCCATCTCCCGAGTCAGCGAGGTAGCGCAAGTAACTAGACAAAAGAATGGCCTAACCCACTCATATACACATGTATATACATGAACGACCACACATGCACATATACATACCTTACATTTCAACGTATATATACATATACATACACAGACATATACATATATACACATATGCATATCCACACTTGCTGTCTCCATCCATTCCTGTCACCATCCCGCAACACATGAAATGGCAAACCTTATATCTGCCACTCTATCATCAAAAGCATTCAACAAACCTTCTAAATACTCATTCCATCTCCTAAATTCATCACTACTTGTTATTTATCTCCACATTAACCCCCTTTACCGATGTTCTCATTCGTTCTCCCGTCTTCCGCACTTTATTTACCTCCTTCCAAACTGTTTTTAATCTTCCTAAAATTTTAAGATACTTTCCCACCCCGAGTCACGTTTACTCTCTATTTCACCTGCAGCACCCTTCTCTTAGCCTCCTGCCTCTTTCTTTTATACATCTCCCAGTCATTTGCACTATATCCCTGCAAAAATCGTTCAAATGCCTCTCTCTTCTCTTCCACTAACAGTTTTATTTCTTCATGCCACCACTCACTACCCTTTTTAATCTGCCCATCTACCTTTCTCACGCTACAGGCATCCCTTGAACAAGCCATCACTGCTTCCCTAAATACATCCCATTCGTTGATGAAATGGCCTTGATTAGGGTATTGCTCATGCCGTCTCCGATAAGACAAAAAAAAACTAGTACAGAATTCAAGGTACAAAAACCAACATATGTAACTCCCGCTAAAACGCGTCAAAAAGAAAAAAAGAATAGAAAAGGTGATGGCAAAAACTTTACTGAGAAATCTGAAAATTGTAAGAATCTGAGATACAGCCAGAAACGTTACCTGAAGCCACTCTTCACGTGTTCTAATTACGGTAGAAAGATCCAGTGTTCACCAGACCATATAAAGTGACCACAGTAATTTCACAAATACCCACATTCTCCAAAGAAGGTTTAATATGAATCGTGATTTTAACGCTGTATATCTACAAAACTTGAAGGCATTGTGCCTTGGCAGACACGTGATTAAAATGCAAAATGCGTTAGAAATGTAAAAATTTCGATGAAAACATCAAATACCTATGTAAAACAAAGACAAATGTATTTGATCAGAAGGGAAACAAAGGGAAACTATTGCGAAAGCAGAAAGTACAAGTGCCTCTAAAAACAGAAGAGAATGAGGGTCACATATGAGATAGTGGCACGGTTGCCACCAACACAGTTAAACGGAGATATGGGTGTGGAAAGGCAGGATGAAAAGGTTGGTGATCGCTATTGAAGTTAGAGAGTTACAAAGAGAGAGAGAGAGAGAGAGAGAGAGAGAGAGAGAGAGAGAGAGAGAGAGAGAGAGAGAGAGAGAGAGAGAGAGAGAGAGAGAGAGAGAGAGAGAGAGAGAGAGAGAGAGAGAGAGAGAGGAAATCCAAATATCTTACATCCGATATGTCTTTATCCCAAAAGTTAGGAAACATGAAGGACTGATATAAACATGAGGTATATATATATATATATATATATATATATATATATATATATATATATATATATATATATATATATATATATATATATATATATATATATATATATATATATATATATATATATATATATATATATATATATATATATATATATTTTTTTTTTTTTTTTTTTTTTTAATTTTTGCTTTCTCGCTGTCTCTCGCGTTTCCGAGGTACCGCAAGGAAACAGACGAAAGAAATGGCCCAACCCACCCCCATACACATGTATATACATACGGCCACACACGCAAATATACATACCTACACCGCTTTCCATGGTTTACCCCAGACGCTTCACATGCCTTGATTCAATCCACTGACAGCACGTCAACCCCGGTATACCACATCGCTCCAATTCACTCTATTCCTTGCCCTCCTTTCACCCTCCTGCATGTTCAGGCCCTGATCACACAAAACCTTTTTCACTCCATCTTTCCACCTCCAATTTGGTCTCCCTCTTCTCCTCGTTCACTCCACCTCCGACACATATATCCTCTTGGTCAATCTTTCCTCACTCATTCTCTCCATGTGCCCAACCATTTCAAAACACCCTCTTCTGCTCTCTCAACCACGCTCTTTTTATTTCCACACATCTCTCTTACACTTCCGTTACTTACTCGATCAAACCACCTCACACCACACATTATCCTCAAACATCTCATTTCCAGTACATCCATCCTCCTGCGCACAACTCTATACATAGCCCACGCCTCGAAACCATGCACATTGTTGGAACCACTATTCCTTCAAACATACCCATTTTTGCTTTCCGAGATAATGTTCTCGACTTCCACACATTCTTCAAGGCTCCCAGAATTTTCGCCCCCTCCCCCACCCTATGATCCACTTCCGCTTCCATGGTTCCATCCGCAGCCAGATCCACTCCCAGATATCTAAAACACTTCACTTCCTCCAGTTTTTCTCCATTCAAACTCACCTCCCAATTGACTTGACCCTCAACCCTACTGTACCTAATAACCTTGCTCTTATTCACATTTACACTTAACTTTCTTCTTTCACACACTTTACCAAACTCAGTCACCAGCTTCTGCAGTTTCTCACATGAATCAGCCACCAGCGCTGTATCATCAGCGAACAACAACTCATTCACTTCCCAAGCTCTCTCATCCCCAACAGACTTCATACTTGCCCCTCTTTCCAAAACTCTTGCATTCACCTCCCTAACAACCCCATCCATAAACAAATTAAACAACCATGGAGACATCACACACCCCTGCCGCAAACCTACATTCACTGAGAATCAATCACTTTCCTCTCTTCCTACACGTACACATGCCTTACATCCTCGATAAAAACTTTTCACTGCTTCTAACAACTTTCCTCCCACACCATATATTCTTAATACCTTCCACAGAGCATCTCTATCAACTCTATCATATGCCTTCTCCAGATCCATAAATGCTACATACAAATCCATTTGCTTTTCTAAGTATTTCTCACATACATTCTTCAAAGCAAACACCTGATCCACACATCCTCTACCACTTCTGAAACCACACTGCTCTTCCCCAATCTGATGCTCTGTACATGCCTTCACCCTCTCAATCAATATCCTCCCATATAATTTACCAGGAATACTCAACAGACTTATACCTCTGTAATTTGAGCACTCACTCTTATCCCCTTTGCCTTTGTACAATGGCACTATGCACGTATTCCGCCAATCCTCAGGCACCTCACCATGAGTCATACATACATTAAATAACCTTACCAACCAGTCAACTATACAGTCACCCCCTTTTTTAATAAATTCCACTGCAATACCATCCAAACCTGCCGCCTTGACGGCTTTCATCTTCCGCAAAGCTTTTGCTACCTCTTCTCTGTTTATATATATATATATATATATATATATATATATAAGAGTGAGTGCTCAAATTACAGAGGTATAAGTTTGTTGAGTATTCCTGGTAAATTATATGGGAGGGTATTGTTTCAGAGGGTGAAGGCATGTACAGAGCATCAGATTGGGGAAGAGCACTGTGGTTTCAGAAGTGGTAGAGGATGTGTGGATCAGGTGTTTGCTTTGAAGAATGTATGTGAGAAATACTTAGAAAAGCAAATGGATTTGCATGTAGCATTTATGGATCTGGAGAAGGATTATGATAGAGTTGATAGAGATGCTCTGTGAAAGTTACTAAGAATATATGGTGTGGGAGGCAAGTTGTTAGAAGCAGTGAAAAGTTTTTATCGAGGATGTAAGGCAGGTGTACGTGTAGGAAGAGTGGAAAGTGATTGGTTCTCAGTGAATGTAGGTTTGCGGCAGGGGTGTGTGATGTCTCCATGGTTGTTTAATTTGTTTATGGATGGAGTTGTCAGGGAGGTAAATGGAAGAGTTTTGGAAAGAGGGGCAAGTATGAAGTCTGTTGGGGATGAGAGAGCTTGGGAAGTGAGTCAGTTTTTGTTCGCTGATGATACAACGCTGGTGGCTGATTCATGTGAGAAACTGCAGAAGCTGGTGACAGAGTTTGGTAAAGTGTGTGAAGAAGAAAGTTAAGAGTAAATGTGAATAAGAGCAAGGTTATTAGGTACAGTAGGGTTGAGGGTCAAGTCAATTGGGAGGTAGGTTTGAATGGAGAAAAACTGGAGGAAGTAAAGTGTTTTAGATATCTGGGAGTGGATCTGGCAGCGGATGGAACCATGGAAGCGGAAGTGGATCATAGGGTGGGGGAGGGGGCGAAAATTCTGGGAGCCTTGAAGAATGTGGGGAAGTCGAGAACATTATCTCGGAAAGCAAAAATGGGTATGTTTGAAGGAATAGTGGTTCCAACAATGTTATATGGTTACGAGGCGTGGGCTATGGATAGAGTTGTGCGCAGGAGGATGGATGTGCTGGAAAGATGTTTGAGGACAATATGTTGTGTGAGGTGGTTTGATCGAGTAAGTAACGTAAGGGTGAGAGAGATGTGTGGGAATAAAACGAGCGTGGATGAGAGAGCAGAAGAGGGTGTTTTGAAATGGTTTGGGCACATGGAGAGAATGAGTGAGGAAAGATTGAACAAGAGGATATATGTGTCGGAGGTTGAGGGAACAAGAAGTGGGAGACCAAATTGGAGGTGGAAAGATCGAGTGAAAAAGATTTTGTGTGATCGGGGCCTGAACATGCAGGAGGGTGAAAGGAGGGAAAGGAATAGAGTGAATTGGATCGATGTGGTATACCGGGGTTGACGTGCTGTCAGTGGATTGAATCAGGGCATGTGAAGCGTCTGGGGTAAACCATGGAAAGCTGTGTAGGTATGTATATTTGCGTGTGTGGACGTATGTATATACGTATGTATGGGGGGGGTTGGGCCATTTCTTTCGTCTGTTTCCTTGCGCTACCTCGCAAACGCGGGAGACAGCGACAAAGCAAAAAAAAAAAAATAAAAATATATATATGTATATATATAAACATACACAAACACACACATGTACATATATACACATGTACATAATTCATAGTGTCTGCCTTTATTCATTCCCATCGCCATCTCTCCGCACATGAAATAACAACCCCCTCCTCCGACATGTGTCCGAGGTAGCGCTAGGAAAATGCAACAAAGGCCATATTCGCTCACACTCAGTCTCTAGCTGTCATGTAATAATGCACGGAAACCACAGCTCCCTTTACACATCCAGGCCCCACAGAACTTTTCATGGTTTACCCCAGACGCTTCATATGCCCTGGTTCAATCCATTGACAGCACGTCTACCCGGAATACCACATCGTTCCAATTCACTCTATTACTTGCACGCCTTTCACCCTCCTGCATGTTCATGCCCCGATCACTCAAAATGTTTTTCACTCCATCTTTCCATCTCCAATTTGGTCTCGTACTTCTCGTTCCCTTCACCTCTGACACATATATCCTCTTGGTCAATCTTTCCTCACTCATTCTCTCCATGTGACCAAACCATTTCAAAAACACCCTCTTCTGCTCTCTCAACCGCACTCTTTTCATTACCACACATATCTCTTACCCGATCATTACTTACTCGATCAAACCACCTCACACCATATATTGTCCTCAAACATTTCATTTCCAGCACATCCACCCTCCTGCGCACAACTCTATCCATAGTCCACGCCTCGCAACCATATAACATTGTTGGAACCCCTGTTCCTTCAAATATACCAGTTTTTCCTTTCCGAGTTAATGTTCTCGACTTCCACACATTCTTCAAGGCTCCCAGCATTTTCTCCCCCTCCCCCACCCTATGATTCACTTCCGCTTCCATGGTACCATCCACTGCCAAATCCACTCCCAGATATCTAAAACACTTCACTTACTCCAGTTTTTCTCCATTCAAACTTACCTTCCAATTGACTTGAACACTGATCACCCCGTGTATACCAATTATTCCCTCAACTGCCATATTACTCGCCTTTTCATTCAAATCACCCATCACTATAACCCGGTCTTGTGCATCAAAACCACTAACACACTCATTCAACTGCTCCCAAAACACTTGCCTCTCATGATCTTTCTTTTCATGCTCAGGTGCATATGCACCAATAATCATCCATTTCTCTCCAGGAACTTTCAGTTTTACTCATATCAATCTAGAATGTACTTTCTTACATTCTATCAAATACTCCCACAACTCCTGCTTTAGGAGTAGTGCTACTCCTTCCCTTGCTCTAGTCCTCTCACTAACCATTGACTTTACTCCCTAGACATTCCCAAACCACTCTTCCCCTTTACCCTTGAGCTTCGTTTCATTCAGAGCCAAAACATCCATGTTCCTTTCCTCGAACATACTACCTATCTCTCCTTTTTTCTCATCTTGGTTACATCCACACACTTTTAGACACCCCAATCTAATGTTTTTCTTAGTATTTCATACATACATTATTCAAAGCAAACACCTGATCCACAAATCCTCTACCACTTCTGAAACCACACTGCTCTTACCCAATCTGATGCTCTGTACACGCCTTCAGCCTTTCAACCAAAACCCACCCATATGATTTATCTGGAATTCTCAACAAACTTATACCTCTGTAATTTGAGCACTCAATCTTATCCCCTTTGCCTTTTTACAATGGCACTATACAAGCATTCCGCCAATCCTCAGGCACCTTACAATGAGTCATACATACATTAAATAACCTTACCAACCAATCAACAATACAGTCACTTCATTTCTTGATAAATTCCACTGCAATACCAACCAAACCTGCTTCCTTGCCGGCTTTCATCTTCTGCAACGCTTTTACTACCTCTTCTCTTTTTACAAAATCATTTTCCCTAACCCTCTTACTTTGCACACCACCTTGATCAAAACACCCTATATCTGCCACTCTATTATCAAACACATTCGACAAACCATCAAAATACTCACTCCATCTCCTTCTCACATCACCACTACTTGTTATCACCTCCCCATTAGCCCTCTTCACTGAAGTTCACATTTGCTCCCTTGTCTTACGCATTTTATTTACCTCCTTCCAAAACATCTATCTATTCTCCCTGAAATTTAATGATACTCTCTCACCCCAGCTCTCACTTGCCCTCTTTTTCCACTCTTGCACCTTTTCTTGAACTCCTGCCTCTTTCTTTTATACATCTCCCACTCATCTGCATATTTTCCCTTTAAAAATCGTCCAAATGCCTCTCTCTTCTCTTTCACTAATAATCTTGCTCCTTCATCCCACCATTTATTACCCTTTCTAATCAGCCCACATCCCACGCTTCTCATGCCACAAGCATCTTCTGTGCAAGCCATCAGTGCTTCCCTAAATAAATCCCATTCCTCGCCCACTCCCCTTACCTCCTTTGTTTTCACCTTTCTCCATTCTGTACTCAGTCTCTCCTTGAACCTCCTCACACAAGTCTCCTTCCCAAGCTCACTTACTCTCACCACTCTCTTCATCCCAACATTTTCTCTTCTTTTCTGAAAACACCTACAAATCTTCACCTTCGCCTCCACAAGATAATGATCAGACATCCCTCCAGTTGCACCTCCCAGCACATTGACATCTAAAAGTCTCTCTTTCGCGCGCTTATCAATTAACAGGTAGTCCAATAACGGTCTCTGGCCATCTCTCCTACTTACATAATTATACTAATGTATACCTCGCTTTTTAAACCAGGTATTCCCAATCACACGTCCTTTTTCAGCATATAAATCTACAAGCTCTTCACCATTTCCATTTACAACACTGAACACCCGATGTATACCAATTATTCCCTCAACTGCCACATTACTCACCTTTGCATTCAAATCACCCATCACTATAGCCCGGTCTCGTGCATCAAAACCACTAACACACTCAT
>NC_092236.1:27985698-28014557 GCF_036320965.1 Panulirus ornatus
GATACAAGAAAGAAATATAAGTAAGTTGATATACAACGAAGAGACGTAGCTAGGACGCAATTTGGTAAACAAGTGATTGTCCGAGACAGAAAACGAGCGTTTAATAAACTTATTATATGGACAAGAAGGGGAATTGCTTACAAATTTTATCAACAATAAACTTATCCAATTTGTGTAGACCATCATTGATATTAAGGCTATAATTCTTTGTGTATTTGATAATAGAAGATTGAATGATATTTCTCGAAGTAGTGGAGTTAGACTTAATAACTGAGATGGCATTACTCCAATCAATACAATGATCATAGTTTTTACGTGATTGAAAAGGGCATTTGATTATTGTCCTGTTCTTATATAACATTCATGCTGCGTAAGTCTAATTGGTTGGTCCTTACCAGTCTGCCCAGCACAAAGCTGATCACAATTTCTAAACGGCACTTTATAGATGAATATAGGAGAATTTTCTGGAGAGTTCCAGACTAAGATATTATTTATAGTATTATTGTTGCTGAAGGCAACATTTGCATTAAATGATTAAAGCAACTTGGGACGTAAAGGAAAAATATTATCAAAAGGCAGAACTAAAAGATTCTTGGCGTCAATGGGAGGTTTGGGTTCAACTCTATAAAATGATTTCTTTGCTAGCTTAAGGGATTCAAGTTAGCAAAGAAATCCACTTCCAATCATTTATAACATCCCCTTCCTTAAGTCAAACTTAGATACAATAAAAAGAATAGAGAATAAACAAACAACCTTACTTTTATTTACACATGATCTTAACTTTCGGCTTTCACTTGCCCCCAAAATTCACACTAACTTCTGAAATTTCTCATTCGATTCTGTTATCAGCGCCGTATCATCAGCAAACAACTGACTCACTTGCAAGGTCGCCTCACCCGCTACAAACTGCATACCTTCCATCTTTCCACTGCCCTTACATTTACCTCTCTCACCATCCTTTCCATAAACAACTATGTTGGAATTACACACCTTTTCCACTGACCTACCTTCACTTAGAACCAATCACACTTCTCTCCACGTACTCACACATACACCTTACTCTCTGGATTAAAACTCCTCAGCGCAACTAACACCTTTCTTTCCGCAACACGTTTCCGCGTCACCCTTCACTAGGTATCACTAACAACGTTATCATATGAATCTCTTCGTTTCTTTAATTCTCACACATACTCTTCAAAGGAAACACCTGATCCACTTATCCTCTACCACTCCTGAAAACACAATATTCTTCCCCAGTCTAATCCTCTGTGCTTGACCTCTCCCTTCCAGTCTCCACTCTCCCATACAACTTACCAGGTACAATGAGCAAACTTATACCTTTGTAATTCAACCGCTCACCTTCGTTCCCTTTGCCTTTATACAGTGGCACTACATATATATATTCCGCCACTCCTTACACACTTCACCATGATCCATATATACACTGAAAATGCTAACCAACCAGTCAGCAAGATAGTTACCTCCTTTCTTATAAACTTCAATTGCAATACCATACATCACAGCCGCCTTGCCGCATTCCATCTTACGCATGGCTTCCACCACCTCTTTTTTCTTCATCTAGCCACTTCCCATGACCCTCTTACTAAGCATACCTCCCGGAAATATATAATTGCTGAAGGCAAGGAGTATGTAGAGCTTAGGAAACACCACAATATAGCCTGTGAGGCTTGGCTAAATTCTTTGCATTATACATAACGGGTGACGAGGATATGGAATTTTATCAATTCTATTAATTTCATTATCATTATCATGAATATTATTATTATGTAAATGTTATTATTCTCATTATATTATCATTACTATCATTATTATTATTATTATTATTATTATTATTATTATTATTATTATTATCATTATTATTCTTATTATTATTATTATTAAAACTATTATTATTATTATTATTATTATCATTGTTACTATTATTATTACTATTATCATATATATTATTATTATTATTATTATCATTATTATTATTATTATTATTATTATTATTATTATTATTATTATTATTATTGTTATCATTGTTATTATTGCTTCCTGTAGGGCGGGGTGGCGACGGGAATAGATTGGAGGCAAGCAAGTATGAATGTGTATGTATGTATAAACGTGTATGTGTATGCATATGTGTATATGTTGATATGTATATAAGTATGTATATGTACGTTTATGGACGTTCATGTAGATGTATATATATATGAGTGGATGGGTCGTTCTCCGTCTGTTTCCTGGCCCCGCTTCGTTGACGTGGGAAACGGTGATCAGGTGTTATAATAATAATAATAATAATAATAATAATAATAATAATAATAATAATGATAATTATCATTATTATTATTATTGCTATTATTATTATTATTATTATTATTATTATTATTATTATCATTACTATTAATGTTATTATTATTATCATTATCTTATTATTATGATTATCATTATTATTATTACTGTTATTATGATTATCATTATTATTGTTATTACCATTATCATTCTTATCATTATTATTAAGATTTTCATAATCATCATCATTACCATTATTATTGTTATTATATTTACTATCATTATCATCCGTGTTACTATTATTGTCAAAATTATCAATATCATTATTACTTTTATCATCATTATTATCATTATCATTATTATTATTATTATTATTATTATTATTATTATCATTATTATTATTATTATTATTATGATCATTATTATTATCGTTATTATCACTATTATTATTATCATCATTATCATTATTATCATTATTACCATTATTATTATCATTGTTATTATCTTTTTTTTTTTTCTTTTTTTTATACTTTGTCGCTGTCTCCCGCGTTTGCGAGGTAGCGCAAGGAAACAGACGAAAGAAATGGCCCAACCCCCCCCCCATACACATGTATATACATACGTCCACACACGCAAATATACATACCTACACAGCTTTCCATGGTTTACCCCAGACGCTTCACATGCCTTGATTCAATCCACTGACAGCACGTCAGCCCCGGTATTCCACATAGCTCCAATTCACTCTATTCCTTGCCCTCCTTTCACCCTCCTGCATGTTCAGGCCCCGTCACACAAAATCTTTTTCACTCCATCTTTCCACCTCCAATTTGGTCTCCCTCTTCTCCTTGTTCCCTCCACCTCCGACACATATATCCTCTTGGTCAATCTTTCCTCACTCATTCTCTCCATGTGCCCAAACCACTTCAAAACACCCTCTTCTGCTCTCTCAACCACGCTCTTTTTATTTCCACACATCTCTCTTACCCTTACGTTACTCACTCGATCAGACCACCTCACACCACACATTGTCCTCAAACATCTCATTTCCAGCACATCTATCCTCCTGCGCACAACTCTATCCATAGCCCACGCCTCGCAACCATACAACATTGTTGGAACCACTATTCCTTCAAACATACCCATTTTTGCTTTCCGAGATAATGTTCTCGACTTCCACACATTCTTCAAGGCCCCCAGAATTTTCGCCCCCTCCCCCACCCTATGATCCACTTCCGCTTCCATGGTTCCATCCGCTGCCAGATCCACTCCCAGATATCTAAAACACTTCACTTCCTCCAATTTTTCTCCATTCAAACTCACCTCCCAATTGACTTGACCCTCAACCCTACTGTACCTAATAACCTTGCTCTTATTCACATTTACTCTTAACTTTCTTCTTCCACACACTTTACCAAACTCAGTCACCAGCTTCTGCAGTTTCACACATGAATCAGCCACCAGCGCTGTGTCATCAGCGAACAACAACTGACTCACTTCCCAAGCTCTCTCATCCCCAACAGACTTCATACTTGCCCCTCTTTCCAAAACTCTTGCATTTACCTCCCTAACAACCCCATCCATAAACAAATTAAACAACCATGTAGACATCACACACCCTTGCCGCAAACCTACATTCACTGAGAACCAATCACTTTCCACTCTTCCTACACGTTCACATGCCTTACATCCTCGATAAAAACTTTTCACTGCTTCTAACAACTTTCCTCCCACACCATATATTCTTAATACCTTCCACAGAGCATCTCTATCAACTCTATCATATGCCTTCTCCAGATCCATAAATGCTACATACAAATCCATTTGCTTTTCTAAGTATTTCTCACATACATTCTTCAAAGCAAACACCTGATCCACACATCCTCTACCACTTCTGAAACCACACTGCTCTTCCCCAATCTGATGCTCTGTACATGCCTTCACCCTCTCAATCAATAACCTCCCATATAATTAACCAGGAACACTCAACAAACTTATACCTCTGTAATTTGAGCACTCACTCTTAACCCCTTTGCCTTTGTACAATGGCACTATGCACGCATTCCGCCAATCCTCAGGCACCTCACCATGAGTCATACATACATTAAATAACCTTACCAACCAGTCAACAATACAGTCACCCCCTTTTTTAATAAATTCCACTGCAATACCATCCAAACCTCCTGCCTTGCCGGCTTTCATCTTCCGCAAAGCTTTCACTACCTCTTCTCTGTTTAAAATCATTTTCCCTAACCCTCTCACTTTGCACACCACCTCGACCAAAACACCCTATATCTGCCACTCTATCATCAAACACATTCAACAAACCTTCGAAATACTCACTCCATCTCCTTCTCACATCACCACTACTTGTTATCACCTCCCCATTTGCGCCCTTCACTGAAGTTCCCATTTGCTCCCTTGTCTTACGCACTTTATATACCTCCTTCCAGAACATCTTTTTATTCTCCCTAAAATTTAATGATACTCTCTAACCCCAACTCTCATTTGCCCTTTTTTTCACCTCTTGCACCTTTCTCTTGACCTCCTGTATCTTTCTTTTATACATCTCCCACTCAAGTGCATTTTTTCCCTGCAAAAATCGTCCAAATGCCTCTCTCTTCTCTTTCACTAATACTCTTACTTCTTCATCCCACCACTCACTACCCTTTCTAATCAACCCACCTCCCACTCTTCTCATGCCACAAGCATCTTTTGCGCAATCCATCACTGATTCCCTAAATACATCCCATTCCTCCCCCACTCCCCTTACTTCCATTGTTCTCACCTTTTTCCATTCTGTACTCAGTCTCTCCTGGTACTTCCTCACACAGGTCTCCTTCTCAAGCTCACTTACTCTCACCATTATCATTATTATTATTATTATCATTATTATTATTATTATTATTATTATTATTATTATCATTATTATTATTGTCATTACTAGCAATATTATAATTATTCTACATACTTTTCTTAACATCATTATTTGATATTTTTATCATTATTGCTCATATCAATATTATCGGTATCTTTGTTTTTATTTCACAACACATTAACGAAGTCCTCTGAGGGAAAAGAATCGTAGTAACTTTTAGCTGGTATCATAAGCCAGTTTTGAAATCATTCCTTTAAATCCAGAGGTTTAAGGTCTATAGCGCAGGATCAGATGTGTGCTTTCCGTCTTAATCTAGACGGCAAGGGACAAGAAATTAAATTCTATTTAAGTCAAAACGATTAACAAATGATTTTGTCCATTGCTGGAAACTTAATGTAAATTTTAGGAAGATTAAAGAAAATAAAGATGTCAATCTTTCATCTGAGTTCTCTTTGCTTTCATTGGGATAATTACACAACACTATTTTCCCCCAAGTTGTCGAAATTTCTTGCTACATTTTTCTCTTGAACTTGTTGATGGGAATCATATGCAAACTAATTCAGCTGATGGACCATGCTGATCTGGTCCCTTTTTCGCTAATGCTGCTATTTGCATACTTTCTCCAATAATGGCCTCCTTATTGGTTTTGAAACAACATAGTAAAAATTTTCAAGAGATTTGTATTTACCTCCACTATCATCAGGCAAAATAGGTCATTATGTACACAATACTTTTAAACGTCTTTAAATTCGCTATCTTTATATCTTCCCTACCCTGTTATTGTTGATCATTATCGGTAAGTTGACTACGGTTTGAAAAAAGGAATAAAAGAAAAAATTCCTGTTTTAGGAATGTGTTCTTAAGATTAGGAGGAAGAAAATATAGAATGTATTTAACGAGAAATAAGATATTGGATTGATGCGTGAGTGGAGTGGCTGAGCAAAGTGAAAATAGAATTTTGAGACGATATGGACTTCTGGGAAGGAAGAATGTCTGAGAAGGTTTATGTATATAGGTTTGCAGGGGAAAGGTGTGATGTGGAAATCCTGAGTGATTTTATGGATAATGCTAGGTGTTCCATGAGGGAGTACATGGGCGAGGCAAGGTGTACCATGACGGAATATATGGGTGAGGGAAGGTGTACCATGAAGGTGTATATGGGTGAGGCAAGAAGTACCATGAATTAGTATATGTGTGAGGCAAGGTGTAACGAAAGAGTATATGGGTAAGGCAAGGTGTATCATGAGGGAGCATATTTGTGAGGCAAGGTGTACCATGAGGAATTAAATGGGTGAGGCATGGTGTGCCATAAAGGAGTATATGCGTGAGGCAAAATGTACCATGAGAGAGTATATGAGTAAGGCAAGGTGTAGCATGAGGGAGTATATGTTTGAGGCAAGGTTTACCATGAGGAAGTATATGGGTGAGGCAAGGTGTACTATAAGGAAGGGTGTATGGGTGAGGCAAGGTGTACCATGAGGGAGTATATGAGGGAGCGGAAGTACATATTACAAAAAAGGAATTCCCGAAAGAGACTGTGCGGAACTCATACCTAGATACTGAAATTACATGTATCCACACACACACACACACACACACACACACACACACACACACACACACACACACACGGACACACACTCACACAAACACACACACACACACACACACAGTGATCGTGGTGCAGACCTCAATGGACTGCTTAAATTCAAGATTTACAAGGATCTGCAATCCAGCAGGCCTATTGTGCTCGCGTGTGAGGAGTGCCCAGAGTGTGAAGAGACCTCTGAATGGTATATCATTTGTATTAAAGCTGACTGTGTCAGTTCTTGGGAATTTGGTAAAAACTAAGAACTGAAAAACTTCAGATTGATATCGAAGGCTCAGAGTTCTGCCGAATTCAGTATATCAAAATTTTGAAATACTGCACTCTTATAGGCTACCTAGGAGGTATATGAACTAAGTAACTGACAAGGAAGGAATGAGTAGATAAGCCTAATCACTGGTATAAAGAAGTGTAACTGTGATTAAAGGTAGATGTTACAGTATTCACAACCATCAGACAACATTAAATACTGAGTAATTAGAATACTCACTGGATAGATCTTCTCTGTATGCAAACGAGCTATGCTAGTGTTAGCTTCTTTTTGAGGGATCCAGATTAAGATCTTTAGAAAAGATAGACATGAAGAAGCTCCAGGATCGGGCATTTTTTATTAGGTCCAGAACAAGGAAGAGACCAGGCAGGAGAGACTATAGCTGAGTAGTTTAGAGACGCTGTTTGGAATAATATAAAACCGTAAAGAGATGTTAACGCTATTAAAGATGGGAGTAGAGAAGTAAACGGGATTAAGTAAAGGATTTGAGGGATTTCATGAAATGATAGAAGAACTTCGGGATCTGAGAAATAATCATTGAATATATATCAAAGAAATCAGTTTAGTGGGATTTGAGAGGTACATAGCTAGAGGAATTAAGGTGAATGAAAAAAGATATGAACTGATGGGTCTTTTCGGGATGTCCTACAGGCTGTTCTGTCAGAGAAAAGGAATTCAACACTCACAAGGAGGCGCAAATGGTGCAGTTTCGGCAGCTGATCAAAAGCCACAGGGAGTGAAGATTGACAGAGGTAGACAGGAAATTGAATGAAGCAGTAGAAAGAGCATCATGCAACGCTGAAGGTGGAATGAGCAGGGAAGTTTATGGTTTGGTTGATATAAGGTTTAGAAAAGAGCAGAACACACAGAACCAGTTTTTCGTAGCTAAAAGGGAGATTGTAGAGATAGCTAGAGATATCTGAGAAGTGGAGGCATCAAGATTAGAAAGATTAGTGAAACAGGTCACTAGAAGCAAGATCACTGATTATATTCAGTTTGGAGGCTCATACACTTGATAAGGAATAAAGGTGAAGAGAAAATGAACAGTCATCGAAAGACAACTGGAAGCTATAGATTTTCCAAAAGTAATTTCAGTGATAAAAGAAAGGAGAAGAATTGGTGGCTATAATTAAGCATTAAGGACACTAATTGGCTAGGTTTGAATCCGGATCATCTAGCCAAGAGACACTTAGGTAGGCAAGAAACCTGAAAAAAGGAGGCATTAAGTGGAGTGTTCATCATATGTAATGGATTACTGTAACAGAAGGGAAAAAGCCAAGCGAGGCAAGACGACAGAGCAGCTCCGACAGTACCACAAAGAGGACAGGTGTGCTAGAAGATGGTAATGTCAGCCAAAATTGATGTATACAAACGTTGATGGACCAAGGGACCGTGCAGTTGATGCAAATGAGTCACAAAAATAAAATTTACGAAAGAGACAAGATTTCACTTGTTCTGCACAGAGAGGTATATGATAGTATGGATGGAAAGAGAAGAGAAAGGAGGAGACTTGTGAAGGATAACATATCACAAAACCCACATTGGGTAGCATAACTGTTGAGAAGAATTAAATGGTGATGTTGGTATGAAATAGCCCAAAATATTTCAAAGATCTAAATCAAACATGCAATGATAACAAAAAAGACATTATTATGATGATACATGAAGCAGTAAAACAATCGCTTCACAAAGATGGTAAAGTGCTGATAATTTTATTATAAAGAGACGGACCGGGATATTATATTTTCATGAAGAGAGGGATCCAGGAGGACACGAGTGCTTAAAACGTATACAGGAAAATTTCCCATACCAATAGTCAGTGAGCACAACAGAATGATACAGTATTATTGATAGATCTTATCTTCATACTATTAGCATGGACATTGTAATATCATGCATTATACATTAATGAGAAGTGATCATGTAATACTCACGTTTGATTATGTGGTAAATGAGGATGTTGAAGGAGCAGAGGTAAGAGAAAAGCTAATGAGGGGATATAATCGTGAAAAATTAACAAACTTCAACAGTTTCTGTGGAATGGAGTTCAGTGGCCAGGAACCATTGCTTTCTTGGTTGTGTGAAACATTTAGGGAAGGAGTAAACATATAGGTGCCTTTAGCCTCCACGACACAGGAAATCGTAAAGAAGAGGAAAAAAATGGTTTAATGATAGATATCGAAAGGCAAAAAAGCTTCGAGATGTGTAGTGGCGAAGATACAGACGGCACTCCAGCCAACCAGCATTTGCAAGGTATAAGAGCGCAAGGAACGAGTATACCAAGATGCGAAAGGAGGAACAAGGAAACTTTGGACAAGTCAGGAGAAACTTTTCAACAAATTCACCAGTTAAAGAACAACTAATCAAGCTAAGGAATTCCGAGAGAACAATTGTTATCATAGTTTGAGACAATATAACCCCTACTCTAATGAATGGGAAGGAAGATTTAGGAGGCAACCAAATATCAAGAAAAGATATTTACAGAATAGAAAATAGATTTAACCCATACTTGGTTTATGGTTCTGATGATAATTCACCATACGTCATGAAGCTGTGT
The DNA here is from genome assembly GCF_036320965.1 of Panulirus ornatus. Lineage (NCBI taxonomy): Eukaryota > Metazoa > Arthropoda > Malacostraca > Decapoda > Palinuridae > Panulirus > Panulirus ornatus. The sequence goes on from NC_092236.1 coordinate 27,995,309, forward strand.
GCAGATAAGTACATTGTTTAAGATGTCCCTGAAGAGATGCAGTCTCAAGAGAATGAAAATGGGCGAATGTCGTACCAACCTCTAAGAAAGGAGACAGGGAAGAGGTACTGGAATATATACTGGTCTCTCTGACGAGTGTGGTCTGTAAAGTTCTGGTAAAGAAATTCAGAAAATGAGTGGTTGATTTGCTACAGAGAAGAAATTAAGTGAAAAATAACAGGATTTAGGGAAAGACAGGTACGGGAAAGTAAGCTTGCTCTTAAATAAAAGAGAAGACTGGATGGTTCATTCTACCTGGTCTGCCAGAGATTATCCGACACTTTACTGCATGGAAGGCTGATTAAAAAGCTGGATCACCAGGTATGAATAATAGGAAACACCTGAGTATGTTTGCAGATGATGCAATTATTATGAGGGATATGTAAAGCAAGGAAAAAAGTTAGTATGATACTTGAATGATCTAATTAAACCTGAGTAAAACAGGTGAAAGAAAACTTCTATTATATGATTATCATTTTTGGGAAATAAACTCTAGGATTCAGTGAGCGAGAGGGACTTGGAGGTTTACATCGTCCTTAGCCTGCTGTCAGTGCCCCATATCAGGAGACAAAGTAGCTAAACGGTAAATGTTGAAATTGCTTACAAGTTTATGGATAGGGATATATTTGCAATCTATTCATATCCTGTATACGGTCAAAATTAGAGTATGCTTCTGTAGTTTGGCCACCGGATCTAAAGAAGCACAAAGAGCAAATAAAAAATGTCTAGAGGACAACAAAGATAGTACCAGAATTATGAGAGATAAGTTACGGTGAAGGGCTAGAGGTTTTGAATTTGCCCATCTTGTAAGAGAGAAGAGTGAATGGTGACCTGATCACCCTTTAAGTTTTTGAATAGGTCGATACTGTGAACAGTAAAATTTTTTCGAGATTTTTGGACAAAGCAACCTGAGGATATAAAAAGTGATTAAACATGAGACTTGTTTATGTAAGTGTAAAAACTACCATTATAGAATAGATGTGGATGAAAGAACTGACTGACTGCGGTCATACTTAATGCACATAGATTTGAGAGGTTCTCTGAGTGATAAGAATGTTCAAGGGATGGTGTCCCATGAGTGCAAAACTCCCCCCTCGTACAGCACAAATAGATGACTACAGATGGTTAATCACATACAGATCTCCATGGTGTAATGGACAGCGTTGCAAACCACGAGTCAGCTAGGCCTGACCTATGTTTGGCCCGCATGAGTTCCAAGACTTGGGGCTGGCCTAGGCTTAGATGCGTATTTATGTTTGCTCACACACATGACTAAAGACATGGCACATTTATACAAGGTTAAGGAAGAGGGTTTCATGAGCGTAAACCTCTTACCCCGAAACACACAGATGATAATGACACACACGCGGGCTTTAGTAGTGGAAAAGTTAGCATCACTGACCATAATCCACGCATTATCTCACCCGGGTTCGATTCCTGAGCTTCAGCAGACGGCCAGAAGCGAACTCATAGTTTATCCTCCACGCAGGGCTGATTATGGGTACCAGACTTACGATGGGTATGAGTATATGAGTAAAGGCGTGTTACATATAAACGAGATAAAAAGACGTGAACGCGAGCGCAAACCTCTCTCCCCGTAACACTCAAATAATAATCACAAAACGTAAACACGAACACACTATTGAGCGTAGAAATCCTTCCCCGTACCGTGCAGATAAGTAATTGCACATAACCACACACTTTGTCCTTAGCTTGGATGCCAGCAATCATTGCCAAGCTTTTGTAGCCTGTTGCATAAATCTAATCGTAGTTGATAACCTCTCAACTACTGGACATGTAATAAGATGGGGGAATGGCAACCGATCAAGAGTCTAAACGCTTCATTATGTTCGTCGGGATCCATTAATCTCTACTGCAAACGATGATGGGCAGGAGGACCAGGTGTGCATGGAGTCGGGGGAGTTCATCGTGGTGATGAGCAGTCGGGAAAGTGGCGAGGGAAGCAATGGGGTGAAGGAATGGTGGCTAGAGGGGTATACGGTAATGAAGAGGGGGAGAGGAAAGAGGTGGCGGGGGCAAGGAAATTAGAGGGTTTGGCGAGCGAGATGGGGAGTACGGATTACCCAGGGATGAAAAATGTTTAAGAGTTAATGAAAAGGGAGAATGTGATATAATAAGGATGCATATAATGGAGGGTAAAGTAAGGGACGAGTAAGGTAGTTTTGTGAAGAAAAAAGATTAATACTGATTTTTATCATCTCTTCTACAGTTATTAAAAGTCGAGTGTTGAGCAAAGAACACGAGCGTTGGGCAAAAGCAATAATGCTCTTGACTAAGGATTAATATGAACAGTAGGGACTATGAATCTTAAGCATAGATTCTAAAACTAGGCAAAGAATACTGGAGCTTGGCAAGGAGTAGTACTGGTCAAATGACACACACGCGTTTTAATCTGTAACTTGAGTTATCAAGTTTACCTAGTCGCTATCTCTGTGTTGTTTAATTCACCTGTATTAATTTCATGCACGTTAACTCTTCCATTGAACTGTCTATAATTATGTTGTATCCAAGTCTTTAGAATAAGTGTTCATTTAGATTTGCAGTGTTTTATGAATTTTCTAATTCTTTGCTTACTTTCATCATTCTTTGTCCTGAAAATACTCTTTTTTGCTTGGTATTAATATTTTCTCCCCAGGACTAGTATTCCCTGCCAAGGTGTAGCATCTCTCTCTCTCTCTCTCTCTCTCTCTCTCTCTCTCTCTCTCTCTCTCTCTCTCTCTCTCTCTCTCTCTCTCTCTCTCTCTCTCTCTCTCTCTCTCTCTCTCTCTCTCTCTCTCTCTCTCTCTCTCTCTCTCTCTCTCTCTCTCTCTCTCTCAAAGCTTAAAATGTCAAGGATGGTAAAAGAAGACTAGTGTGATAAAATGATCAAAATGCACTATTTCTGAACACAGCCACCAGATGTGGGCAAAATATATCTGAAATGAGGAAATAGATACTGCTTCTGCGCAGGGTATTTTGACGTAGGAAAAACAGTGATGGTTTGAGAGAGAGAGAGAGAGAGAGAGAGAGAGAGAGAGAGAGAGAGAGAGAGAGAGAGAGAGAGAGAGAGAGAGAGAGAGAGAGAGAGAGAGAGAGAGAGAGAGAGAGAGAGAGAGAGAGAGAGAGAGAGAGAGAGAGAGAGAGAGAGAAAGAAGATGCTGAAGCTGGGAATGGAATATCAATGCTGGACAGGAAACACTTATACCAAGCAAGGAATACTGTTTCATGACAAAGAATGATGGAGCTAAACAAAAAATACGTGTGTTAGATTATACAAAGAACACTGGTGCTACAAAATAAAAAAATAGTACTTGACAGGATGCATTTGGGTTTCTGCAAAGAGTATTGGTCCTAGACAAAGAGAACTGACGCTTCGCAAAAACTGCTGACATTGGATAGAAAATACTGGTGCTCGGATAAGACAACAGTGCAAAGAATATTGGAACTGCACAAAGAATAGAGGTGTGGCACAAAGGATCCTGAAGCTATGCGAGGAATGTTAGTGATGAGTAAAGTGTCGTGGAACTATTAGATAATGTGGTTACTTCCTAAAACTGCGACATCCTCCAATAAGAAAAAAATTGATGGTAAAGAATTGGCTACGTGAGAGAATGCTTGTATGGGGAAAATAATTTTTGTAAGAATAGATTACAGATGATATACGTTTCATCCAGTTATTTTTGCCAAGGATTTTCTGAATGGTAGAAGATAGAAGAGTGATAGTGAAAAAAGTGGAAGTCATTGAGTTGAAGTGGCAACAATATAAATTTTGCCTATCTCTTTGTTGCTTATTAATTGAGGGGGTTGTTCTGATGGAACGTGAACTTGTGAACCACAACTTTGAACAAGATAAGATACTGATGGTCTAAATCCGAGAATGATTTTGCTGCCACCACCAACATATGAGTTTCTATAACTTCCATTAGATATTGCTTGGACACACCATCAACAATACATGACTGACAATATCATAAGCTTACATAACATATATATATCCTCTCTCATTACTATGTTCAGTTGTCAGGTCAAGTGATGTCCCTTTACATTAATCACATATAGAAACTTTTCAGTATATATATATATATATATATATATATATATATATATATATATATATATATATATATATATATATATATATATATTTATTTATTTTCTTTATTTTTTTTTTTTTTTATACTTTGTCGCTGTCTCCCGCGTTTGCGAGGTAGCGCAAGGAAACAGACGAAAGAAATGGCCCAACCCCCCCCCCATACACATGTACATACACACGTCCACACACGCAAATATACATACCTACACAGCTTTCCATGGTTTACCCCAGACGCTTCACATGCCTTGATTCACTCCACTGACAGCCCGTCAACCCCTGTATACCACATCGCTCCAATTCACTCTATTCCTTGCCCTCCTTACACCCTCCTGCATGTTCAGGCCCCGATCACACAAAATCTTTTTCACTCCATCTTTCCACCTCCAATTTGGTCTCCCTCTTCTCCTCGTTCCCTCCACCTCCGACACATATATCCTCTTGGTCAATCTTTCCTCACTCATTCTCTCCATGTGCCCAAACCATTTCAAAACACCCTCTTCTGCTCTCTCAACCACGCTCTTTTTATTTCCACACATCTCTCTTACCCTTACGTTACTTACTCGATCAAACCACCTCACACCACACATTGTCCTCAAACATCTCATTTCCAGCACATCCATCCTCCTGCGCACAACTCTATCCATAGCCCACGCCTCGCAACCATACAACATTGTTGGAACCACTATTCCTTCAAACATACCCATTTTTGCTTTCCGAGATAATGTTCTCGACTTCCACACATTTTTCAAGGCTCCCAAAATTTTCGCCCCCTCCCCCACCCTATGATCCACTTCCGCTTCCATGGTTCCATCCGCTGACAGATCCACTCCCAGATATCTAAAACACTTCACTTCCTCCAGTTTTTCTCCATTCAAACTCACCTCCCAATTGACTTGACCCTCAACCCTACTGTACCTAATAACCTTGCTCTTATTCACATTTACTCTTAACTTTCTTCTTCCACACACTTTACCAAACTCAGTCACCAGCTTCTGCAGTTTCTCACATGAATCAGCCACCAGCGCTGTATCATCAGCGAACAACAACTGACTCACTTCCCAAGCTCTCTCATCCCCAACAGACTTCATACTTGCCCCTCTTTCCAGGACTCTTGCATTTTCCTCCCTAACAACCCCATCCATAAACAAATTAAACAACCATGGAGACATCACACACCCCTGCCGCAAACCTACATTCACTGAGAACCAATCACTTTCCTCTCTTCCTACACGTACACATGCCTTACATCCTCGATAAAAACTTTTCACTGCTTCTAACAACTTGCCTCCCACACCATATATTCTTAATACCTTCCACAGAGCATCTCTATCAACTCTATCATATGCCTTCTCCAGATCCATAAATGCTACATACAAATCCATTTGCTTTTCTAAGTATTTCTCACATACATTCTTCAAAGCAAACACCTGATCCACACATCCTCTACCACTTCTGAAACCGCACTGCTCTTCCCCAATCTGATGCTCTGTACATGCCTTCACCCTCTCAATCAATACCCTCCCATATAATTTACCAGGAATACTCAACAAACTTATACCTCTGTAATTTGAGCACTCACTCTTATCCCTTTGCCTTTGTACAATGGCACTATGCACGCATTCCGCCAATCCTCAGGCACCTCACCATGAGTCATACATACATTAAATAACCTTACCAACCAGTCAACAATACAGTCACCCCCTTTTTTAATAAATTCCACTGCAATACCATCCAAACCTGCTGCCTTGCCGGCTTTCATCTTCCGCAAAGCTTTTACTACCTCTTCTCTGTTTACCAAATCATTTTCCCTAACCCTCTCACTTTGCACACCACCTCGACCAAAACACCCTATATCTGCCACTCTGTCATCAGACACATTCAACAAACCTTCAAAATACTCATTCCATCTCCTTCTCACATCACCACTACTTGTTATCACCTCCCCATTTACGCCCTTCACTGAAGTTCCCATTTGCTCCCTTGTCTTACGCACCCTATTTACCTCCTTCCAGAACATCTTTTTATTCTCCCTAAAATTTACTGATAGTCTCTCACCCCAACTCTCATTTGCCCTTTTTTCACCTCTTGCACCTTTCTCTTTACCTCCTGTCTCTTTCTTTTATACTTCTCCCACTCAATTGCATTTTTTCCCTGCAAAAATCGTCCAAATGCCTCTCTCTTCTCTTTCACTAATACTCTTACTTCTTCATCCCACCACTCACTACCCTTTCTAAACAGCCCACCTCCCACTCTTCTCATGCCACAAGCATCTTTTGCGCAATCCATCACTGATTCCCTAAATACATCCCATTCCTCCCCCACTCCCCTTACTTCCATTGTTCTCACCTTTTTCCATTCTGTACACAGTCTCTCCTGGTACTTCCCCACACAGGTCTCCTTCCCAAGCTCACTTACTCTCACCACCTTCTTCACCCCAACATTCACTCCTCTTTTCTGAAAACCCATACTAATCTTCACCTTAGCCTCCACAAGATAATGATCAGACATCCCTCCAGTTGCACCTCTCAGCACATTAACATCCAAAAGTCTCTCTTTCGCACGCCTGTCAATTAACACGTAATCCAATAACGCTCTCTGGCCATCTCTCCTACTTACATAAGTATACTTACGTATATCTCGCTTTTTAAACCAGGTATTCCCAATCATCAGTCCTTTTTCAGTACATAAATCTACAAGCTCTTCACCATTTCCATTTACAACACTGAACACCCCATGCATACCAATTATTCCCTCAACTGCCACATTACTCACCTTTGCATTCAAATCACCCATCACTATAACCCGGTCTCGTGCATCAAAACCGCTAACACACTCATTCAGCTGCTCCCAAAACACTTGCCTCTCATGATCTTTCTTCTCATGCCCAGGTACATATGCACCAATAATCACCCACCTCTCTCCATCAACTTTCAATTTTACCCATATTAATCGAGAATTTACTTTCTTACATTCTATCACATACTCCCACAACTCCTGTTTCAGGAGTATTGCTACTCCTTCCCTTGCTCTTGTCCTCTCACTAACCCCTGACTTCACTCCCCAGACATTTCCAAACCACTCTTCCCCTTTACCCTTGAGCTTCGTTTCACTCAGAGCCAAAACATCCAGGTTCCTTTCCTCAAACATACTACCTATCTCTCCTTTTTTCACATCTTGGTTACATCCACACACATTTAGGCACCCCACTCTGAGCCTTCGAGGAGGATGATCACTCCCCGCGTGACTCCTTCTTCTGTTTCCCATTTTAGAAAGTTAATACAAGGAGGGGAGGATTTCCGGCCCCCCGCTCCCGTCCCCGCTAGTCGCTTTCTACGACACGCGAGGAATACGTGGGAAGTATTCTTTCACCCCTATCCCCAGGGATAATATACATATATATATACATATACACACACACACACATACACACACATACGCACATACACACACACACACACACACATACATATATATACATATGAAAAATGTAAGAAACAATTTAGAAAACAAACTTTTAGCTTGAAATGAATGAAAAAAATGAATGTCACATAATGGTTCAACCTCTGGCTATGGAAAAGGAAATGTACAATTTATTCACACAAACGTCAATAGCAGTTCTCATCAATTTCACCACTGTATGAATAAGCTTCAATGTCTAAGCTACATTTTTTTTTTTCTTTTTTTTTTCTTTTTTCTTTCTCCAACTTCACTATTTTCTTGTCAAAAACACCATGCATGAAAACTATCACTCCAGTAACACAACTATAAACATTTACTTCCCCTTTAAAAGTTCTGGGGAAGTCTGTCTCGATACACTGCGGCGAGGCGACGCGACGCTGACACAATCACTGTCACAATATCACTTCTGCCTCCTCAAGTCAATCTCTCAGCCACAGTGCAGGCCTTCATCGTCGAAATCGGTCTTGCCTTCAGACGTCTTATCGATGTCTCTGCTCTCGGTACCCCTCCTCTCGTTAACTCCCACAGTTCCTGACACGTAGCTGGGGTGGCTCCTCTTTCACCTAACATAACCCCTCAACTTCTGGTCATGCCTAGTAGATGTAGCCAGCTTCCTGTGTGTTGCAGGAGCTCCATGAAGGGTTCCTCAACGAACGACTGAAGATGACGTGTGGAGGCGACCGGCTGCACGGGAGTCGCTCTCCTCACCTCGGTGTGTGTGTGCACGGCAGGCCACGCTGAGCCACGTCCTCACCTCGGTGTGTGTGTGTGCACGGCAGGCCACGCTAAACCACGTCCTCACCTCGGTATGTGTGTCCACGGCAGGCCACGCTGAGCCATGTCCCACAATCTACAATTTATTTATTTATTTTTTATTTTTCTTTGTCGCTGTCTCCCGCGTTTGCGAGGTAGCGCAAGGAAACAGACGAAAGAAATGGCCCAACCCACCCCCACACAAATGTATAAACATACACGTCCACACACGCAAATATACATACTTATACATCTGAATGTACACATAAATATACACACACAGACACATACATATATACCCATGCACACAATTCACACTGTCTGCCCTTATTCATTCCCATCGCCACCTCGCCACATATGGAATACCATCCCCCTCCCCCCTCACACTCAGACTCTAGCTTTCATGCAATAATGCCCGAAACCACAGCTCCCTTTCCACATCCAGGCCCCACACAACTTTCCATGGTTTACCCCAGACGCTTCACTTGCCCTGATTCAATCCACTGGCAGCACGTCAACCCCGGTATACCACATCGATCCAATTTACTCTATTCCTTGCCCGCCTTTCACCCTCCTGGATGTTCAGGCCCCGATCACTCAAAATCTTTTTCACTCCATCTTTCCACCTCCAATTTGGTCTCCCACCTCTCCTTGTTCCATCCAACTCTGACACATATATCCTCTTGGTCAATCTTTCCTAACTCATTCCCTCCATGTGACAAAACCATTTCAAAACACCCTCTTCTGCTCTCTCAACCACACTGTTTTTACTTCAACACATCTCTCTTACCTTTACATTACTTACTCGATCAAACCACTTCACACCACATATTGTTCTCAATCATCTCATTTCCAGCACATCCATCCTCCGCACAACTCTATCTATAGCCCACGCCTCGCAACCATACAACATTGTTGGAACCACTATTCCTTCAAACATACCCACTTTTGCTTTCCGAGATAATCTTCTCGACTTCCAAACATTCTTCAAGGCTCCCAGGATTTTCGCCCCGTCCCCCACCCTATGATTCAATTCCGCTTCCATGGTTCCATCCGCTGCCAGATCCACTCCCAGATATCTAAAACACTTTACTTCCTCCAGTTTTTCTCCATTCAAACTTACCTCCCAATTGACTTGACCCTCAACCCTACTGTACCTAATAACCTTGCTCCTATTCACATTAACTCTTAACTTTCTTCTTTCACTCACTTTACCAAACTCAGTCACCAGCTTCTGCAGTTTCTCATATGAATCAGCCACCAGCGCTGTATCATCAGCGAAAGACAAGTGACTCACTCCCCAAGCTCTCTCATCCCCAACAGACTTCATACTTGCCCCTCTTTCCAAAACTCTTGCATTCACCTCCCTAACATCCCCATCCATAAACAAATTAAACAACCATGGAGACATCACACACCCCTGCCGCAAACCTACATTCACTGAGAACCATTCACTTTCCTCTCTTCCTACACGTATACATGCCTTACATCCTCGATAAAAACTTTTCACTGCTTCTAACAACTTGCCTCCCACACCATATAATCTAAATACCTTCCACAGAGCACCTCTATCAACTCTATTATATGCCTTCTCCAGATCCAGAAATGCTACATACAAATCCATTTGCTTTTCTAAGTACTCCTCACATACATTCTTCAAAGCAAGCACCCGATCGACACATCCTCTACCACTTCTGAAACCACACTGCTCTTCCCCAATCTGATGCTCTGTACATGCCTTCACCCTCTCAATCAATACCCTCCCATGTAATTTACCAGGAATACTCAGCAAACTTATAACTCTGTAATTTGAGCACTCACTCTTATCCCCTTTGCCTTTGTACAATGGCACTATGCACGCATTCCGCCAATCCTCTGGCACCTCACCATGAGTCATACATACATTGAATAATCTTACCAACCAGTCAACAATACAGTCACCCCCTTTTTTAATAGATTCCACTGCAATACCATCCAAACCTGCTGCCTTGCCGGCTTTCATCTTCCGCAAAGCTTTTACTACCTCTTCTCTGTTTACCAAATCATTTTCCCTAACCCTCTCACTTTGCACACCACCTCGACCAAAACACCCTATATCTGCCACTCTATCATCAAACACATTCAACAAACCTTCAAAATACTCACTCCATCTCCTTCTCACATCACCACTACTTGTTATCACCTCCCCATTAGCGCCCTTCACTGAAATTCCCATTTGCTCCCTTGTCTTACGCACTTTATTTACCTCCTTCCAAAACATCTTTTTATTCTCCCTAAAATTTAATGATACTCTCTCACCCCAACTCTCATTTGCCCTCTTTTTCACCTCTTGCACCTTTCTCTTGACATCCTGTCTTTTTCTTTTATACTTCTCCCACTCAATTGCATTTTTCCCTGCAAAAATCGTCCAAATGCCTCCCTCTACTCTTTCACTAATAATCTTACGTCCTCATCCGACCACTCACTACCCTTTCTAATCAACCCACCTCCCACGCTCCTCATGCCACAAACATCTTTTCCGCACTCCATCACTGATTCCATAAATACATCCCATTCCTCATCCACTCCTCTTACTTCCATTATTCTCACCTTTTTCCATTCTGTACTCAGTCTCTCCTTGTACTTCCTCACACAAGTCTCCTTCCCAAGCTCAGTTACTCTCACCACCCTCTTCACCCCAACATTCACTCTTCTTTTCTGAAAACCCATACAAATCTTCACATTAGCCTCCACAAGATAAAGATCAGACATCCCTCCAGTTTCACCTCTCAGCACATTAACATCCTAAAGTCTCTCTTTCGCGCGACTGTCAATTAACACGCAATCCAATAACGCTCTCTGGTCATCTCTCCTACTTACATACGTATACTCATGTATATCTCGCTTTTAAACCAGGTATTCCCAATCACCAGTCCTTTTTCAGCACATAAATCTACAAGCTATTCACCATTTCCATTTACAACACTGAACGCCCCATGTATACCATTTATTCCCTCAACTACCACATAACTCATCTTTGCATTCAAATCGCCCATCACTATAACCCGGTCTTGTGCATCAAAACCACTAACACACTCACTCAGCTGCTCCCAAAACACTTGCCTCTCATGATCTTTCTTCTCATGCCCAGGTTCATATGCACCAATAATCACATATCTCTCTCCATCAACTTTCAGTTTTACCCATATTAATCGAGAATTTACTTTCTTACATTCTATCACATACTCTCACAACTCCTGTTTCAGGAGTACTGCTACTCCTTCCCTTGCTCTTTTCCTCTCACTAGCCCCTGACTTTACTCCCAAGACATTCCCAAACCACTCTTCCCCTTTACCCTTGAGCTTCGTTTCACTCAGAGCCAAAACATGCAGGTTCCTCTCCTCAAACATACTACCTATCTCTCCTTTTTTCTCATCTTGGTTACATCCACACACACTTAGACACCCCAATCAATATATATATATATATATATATATATATATATATATATATATATATATATATATATATATATATATATATATATATATATATATATATATACATTTATATATGTAGCTGGTGGCTGAGTTTGTTAATGTTTGTGAAAGAAGAAAATTAAGAGTAAATGTGAATAAGAGCAAGGTTATTAGGTACAGTAGGGTTGGGGGTCAAGTCAACTGGGAGGAAAGTTTGAATGGAGAAAAACTGAAGGAAGTAAAGTGTTTTAGATATCTGGGAGTGGATCTGGCAGCGGATGGAACCATGAAAGCGGAAGTGGATCATAGGGTGGGGGAGGGGGCGAAAATCCTGGGAGCCTTGAAGAATGTTTGGAAGTCGAGAACATTATCTCGGAAAGCAAAAATGGGTATGTTTGAAGGAATAGTGGTTCCAACAATGTTGTATGGTTGCGATGCGTGGGCTATGGATAGAGTTGTGCGCAGGAGGATGGATGTGCTGGAAATGAGATGTTTGAGGACAATGTGTGGTGTGAGGTGGTTTGATTGATTAAGTAACGTAAGGGTAAGAGAGATGTGTGGAAATAAAAAGAGCGTGGTTGAGAGAGCAGAAGAGGGTGTTTTGAAATGGTTTATGCACATGGAGGGAATGAGTGAGGAAAGATTGACCAAGAGGATATATGTGTCGGAGGTGGAGGGAACGAGGATAAGTGGGAGACCAAATTGGAGGTGGAAGGATGGAGTGAAAAAATTTTGTGTAATCGGGGCCTGAACATGCAGGAGGGTGAAAGGAGGGCAAGGAATAGAGTGAATTGGATCGATGTGGTATACCGGGGTTGACGTGCTGTCAATGGATTGAAACAGGGCATGTGAAGCGTCTGGGGTAAACCATGGAAAGCTGTGTAGGTATGTATATTTGCGTGTGTGGACGTATGTATATACATGTGTATGGGAGTTGGTTGGGCCATTTCTTTCGTCTGTTTCCTTGCGCTACCTCGCAAACGCGGGAGACAGCGACAAATCAAAAAAAAAAAAATATATATATATATATATATATATATATATATATATATATATATATATATATATATATATATATATATATATATATATATATATATATTATCCCTGAGGATAGGGGTGAAAGAATACTTCCCACGCATTCCTCACGTGTCGTAGAAGGTGACTAAATGGAACGGGAGCGGGGAGTTGAAACCCTCCCCTCCTTGTATTTTAACTTTCTAAAAGGGGACACACAAGGAGTCACGCCGGGAGTGCTCATCCTCCTCAAAGGCTCTGACTGGGGTGTCTAAATGTGCGTGGATTTAACCAAGATGAGAAAAAAGGAGAGATAGGTATTATGTTTGAGGAAAGGAACCTGGATGTTTTGCCATTGACTCAAATGAAGCTCAAGGATAAAGGGGAAAAGTGGTTAGGGAATGTCTTGGGAGTAAAGTCAGTTGTTAATGAGAGGACAAGATCAAGGGAAGGAGTAGCATTACTCCTGAAAGAGGACCTTTGGGAGTATGTGATGGAGTGTAAGAAAGTAAATTCTAGATTGATATGGGTAAAAATGAAAGTTGATGGAGAGAGATGGGTGATTATTGGTGCATATGCACCTGTGCATGAGAAGAAAGATCATGAGAGGCAAGTGTTTTAGGAGCAGCTGAGTGAGTGTGTCAGTGGTTTTGATGCAGATGACCGGGTTATAGTGATGGGTGATTTGAATGAAAAGATGAGTAATGTGGCAGTTGCGGAAATAATTGTTACACATGGGGTGTTCAGTGTTGTAAATGGAAATGGTGAAGAGCTTTTAGATTTATGTGCTCAAAAAGGACTGATGATTGGGAATACCTAGTATAAAAAGCGAGATATACATAATTATACGTATGTAAGTAAGACAGATGGCCAGAGAGCGTTACTGGATTAAGTGTTAATTGATGGGCGCGCGAAAGAGAGACTTTTGGATGTTAATGTGCTGAGAGGTGCAACTGGAGGGATGTCTGATCATTATCTTGTGGAGGCGATGGTGAAGATTTGTAGGGGTTTTCAGAAAAGAAGAGAGAATGTTGGGGTAAAGAGATTGGTGAGAGTAAGTGAACTTAGGAAGGAGACTTGTGTGAGGAAGTACCAGGAGAGACTGAGTGCAGAATGGAAAAAGGTGAGAACAAAGGAGATAAGGGGGATGGGGGAGGAATGGGATGTATTTAGGGAAGCAGTGATGGCTTACGGAAAAGATGCTTGTGGCAGGAGAAGCGTGGGAGGTGGGTTGATTAGAAAGGGTAGTGAGTGGTGGGATGAAGAAGTAAGATTATTAGTGAAAGAGAAGAGGGAGGACTTTGGACGATTTTTGCAGGGAAATAATGCAAATGAGTGGGAGATGTATAAAAGAAAGAGGCAGGAGGTCAATAGAAAGGTGCAAGAGGTGAAAAAGAGGGCAAATGAGAGTTGGGGTGAGAGAGAATCATTAAATTTTTGGGAGAATGAAAAGATGTTTTGGAAGGAGGTAAATAAAGTGCGTAAGACAAGGGAGGAAATGGGAACTTCAGCGAATGGGGATAATGGGGAGGTGATAACAAGTAGTGGTGATGTAAGAATGAGACGGAGTGAGTATCTTGAAGTTTTGTTAAATGTGTTTGATGGTAGAGTGGCAGATATAAGGTGTTTTAGTCGAGGTGGTGTACAAAGTGAGAGGGTCAAGGAAAATGATTTGGTAAACTGAGAAGAGGTAGTAAAAGCTTTGCGGAAGATGAAAGCCGGCAAGGCAGCGGGTTTGGATGGTATTGCAGTGGAATGTATTAAAAAAGGGGGTGACTGTATTGTTGACTGGTTGGTAAGGTTATTTAATGTATGTATGATTCATGGTGAAGTGCCTGAGGATTGGCGAAATGCTTGCATAGTGCCATTGTACAAAGGCAAAGAGGATAAGAGTGAGTGCTCAAATTACAGAGGTATAAGTCTGTGGAGTATTCCTGGTAAATTATATGGGAGGGTATTTATTGAGAGGGTGAAGGCATGTACAGAGCATCAGATTGGGGAAGAGCAGTGTGCTTTCAGAAGTGGTAGAGGACGTGTGGATTAGGTGTTTGCTTTAAAGAATGTATGTGAGAAATACTTAGAAAAGCAAATGGATTTGTATGCGGCATTTATGGATCTGGAGAAGGCATGTGATAGAGTTGATAGAGATGCTCTGCGGAAGGTATTAAGAATATATGGTGTGGAAGGCAAGTTGTTAGAAGCAGTGAAATGTTTTTATCGAGGATGTAAGGCATGTGTACGTTTAGGAAGAGAGGAAAGTGATTGGTTCTCATTGAATGTAGGTTTGCGGCAGGGGTATGTGATATCTCCATGGTTGTTTAATTTGTTTATGGATGTGGTTGTTAGGGAGGTGAATGCAAGAGTTTTGGAAAGAGGGGCAAGTATGCAGTCTGTTGTGGATGAGAGAGCTTGGGAAGTGAGTCAGTTGTTGTACGCTGATAATACAGCGCTGGTGGCTGATTAATGTGAGAAACTGCAGAAGCTGGTGACTGAGTTTGGTAAAGTGTGTGAAAGAAGAAAGTTAAGAGTAAATGTGAATAAGAGCAAGGTTATTAGGTACTGTAGGTTTGAGGGTCAAGTCTTTTGGGAGGTAAGTTTGAATGGAGAAAAACTGGAGGAAGTAAAGTGTTTTAGATATCTGGGAGGGGATCTGGCAGCGTATGGAACCATGGAAGAGGGTGGGGGAGGTGGCAAAAATTCTAGGAACCTTGAAGAATGTTTGGAGGTCGAGAACATTATCTCGGAAAGCTAAAATGGGTATGTTTGAAGGAATAGTGGTTCCAACAATGTTATATGGCTGCGAGGCGTGGGCTATTGATAGAGTTCTGCAGAGGAGGGTGGATGTGCTGGAAATGAGATGTTTAAGGACAATATATTTTGTGAGGTGGTTTGATGAAGTAAGTATTGTAAGAGTAAGAGAGATGTGTGGAAATAAAAAGAGTGTGGTTGAGAGAGCAGAAGAGTGTGTTTTGAAATGGTTTGGTCACATGGAGAGAATGATTGAGTAAATATTGACCAAGAGTATACATGTGTCAGAGGTGGAAGTAACAAGGAATAGGTGGAGACCAAATTGGAGGTGGAAAGAAGGATTGAAAAAGATTTTGAGTGATCGGGGCCTGAACATACAGGAGGGTGAAAGGCGTGATAGGAATAGAGTGAATTGGAACGAAGTGGTATACCGGGGGCGACGTGCTGTCAGTGGATTGAACCAGGGCATGTGAAGCGTCTGAGGTAAACCATGGAAAGTTGTGTGGGGCCTGGATGTGGAAAGGGAGCTGTGGTTTCGGTGCATTATTACATGACAGCTAGAGACTGAGTGTGAACAAATGGGGAATCTGTTGTCTTTTGCTAGCGCAACCTCGCGCACATGAGGGGGGAAGGGGTTGTTATTCCATGTGTGTTGAGGTGGCGATGGAAATAAATAAAGGCAGAAGCATGAATTATGTATATGTGTATGTATGTACATGTTTGCGTGTGTATATATATATATATGTGTACATTGAGATGTATAGGTATGTATATTTGTGCGTGTTGACGTGCATTATATACATGTGTATGTTGGTGGGTTTGGCCATTCTTTCGACTGTTTCCTTGAGCTACTTCGCTAACGCGGAGACAGTGACAAAGAAAAATAAATAAATAAATAAAGAAAGAAAGTTAAGAGTAAATGTGAATAAGAGCAAGGTTTTTAGGTACAGTAGGGTTGAGGGTCAAGTCAATTGGGAGGTGAGTTTGAATGGATAAAAACTGGAGGAAGTGAAGTGTTTTAGATATCTGGGAGTGGATCTGGCAGCGGATGGAAACATGGAAGCGGAAGTGGATCATAGGGTGGGGGAGGGGGCGAAAATTCTGGCATCCTTGAAGAATGTGTGGAAGTCGAGAACATTATCTCGGAAAGCAAAAATGGGTATGTTTGAAGGAATAGTGGTTCCAACAATGTTGTATGGTTGCGAGGCGTGGACTATGGATAGAGTTGTGCGCAGGAGGATGGATGTGCTGGAAATGAGATGTTTGAGGACAATGTGTGGTGTGAGGTGGTTTGATCGAGTAAATAACGTAAGGGTAAGAGAGATGTGTGGAAATAAAAAAAGCGTGGTTGAGTGAGCAGAAGAGAGTGTTTTGAAATGGTTTGGTCACATGGAGAGAATGAGTGAGGAAAGATTGACCAAGAGGATATATGTGTCGGAGGTGGAGGGAACGAGGAGAAGAGGGAGACCAAATTGGAGGTGGAAAGATGGAGTGAAAAAGATTTTGTGTGATCGGGGCCTGAACATGCAGGAGGGTGAAAGGAGGGCAAGGAATAGAGTGAATTGGAGCGATGTGGTATACCGGGGTTGACCTACTGTCAGTGGATTGAATCGGGGCATGTCAAGCGTCTGGGGTAAACCATGGAAAGCTGTGTAGGTATGTATATTTGCGTGTGTGGACGTATGTATATACATGTGTATGGGGGTCGGTTGGGCCATTTCTTTCGTCTGTTTCCTTGCACTACCTCGCAAACGCGGGAGACAGCGACAAAAATATATATATATATATATATATATATATATATATATATATATATATATATATATATATATATATATATATATATATATATATATATATATATATATATATATATATATTTATATATATATATATATATATATATATATATATATATATATATATATATATATATATATATATATATATATATATATGTATATATATATATATATATATATATATATTTCTCTTGACCTCCTGTCTCTTTCTTTTATACATCTCCCACTCAATTTCATTTTTTCCCTGCAAAAATCGTCCAAATGCCTCTCTTCTCTTTTACTAATAATCTTACTTCTTCATCCCACCACTCACTACCCTTTCTAATCAACCCACCTCCCACTCTTCTCATGCCGCAATCCATCACTGATTCCCTAAATACATCCCATTCCTCCCCCACTCCTCTTACTTCCATTGTTCTCAGCTTTTTCCATTCTGTACTTAGTCTCTCCTGGTACTTCCTCACACAAGTCTCCTTTCCAAGCTCACTTACTCTCACCACCCTCTTCACCCCAACATTCAATCTTCTTTTCAGAAAACCCATACAAATCTTCACCTTAGCCTCCACAAGATAATGATCAGACATCACTCCAGTTGCACCTCTAAGCACATTAACATCCAAAAGTCTCTCTTTCGCGCGCCTGTCAATTAACACGTAATCCAATAAAGCTCTCTGGCCATCTCCTACTTACATACGTATACTTATGTATATGTCACTTTTTAAACCAGGTATTCCCAATCACCAGTCATTTTTCAGCACATAAATCTACAAGCTCTTCACCATTTCCATTTACAACACTGAACACCCCATGTATACCAATTATTCCCTCAACTGCCACATTACTCACCTTTGCATTCAAATCACCCATCACTATAACCGGGTCTCGTGCATCAAAACCACTAACACACTCATGCAGCTGCTCCCAAAACACTTGCCTCTCATGATCTTTTTTCTCATGCCCAGGTGCATATGCACCAATAATCACCCATCTCTCTCCATCAACTTTCAGTTTTACCCATATTAATCGAGAATTTACTTTCTTACATTCTATCACATACTCCCACAACTCCTGTTTCAGGAGTACTGCTACTCCTTCCCTTGCTCTTGTCCTATCACTAACCCCTGACTTTACTCCCAAGACATTCCCAAACCACTCTTCCCCTTTACCCTTGAGCTTCGTTTCACTCAGAGCCAAAACATCCAGGTTCCTTTCCTCAAACATAATACCTATCTCTCCTTTTTTCACATCTTGGTTACATCCACACACATTTAGACACCCCAGTCTGAGGCTTCGAGGAGGATGAGCACTTCCCGCGTGACTCCTTCTTCTGTTTCCCATTTCAGAAAGTTAAAAAAAAAGAAAAAATAAAAGGATGGGAGGATTTCTGGCCCCCCCTCCCGTCCCCTCTAGTCGCCGTCTACAAGATGTGAAAAAGAGGGCAAATGAGAGTTGGGGTGAGAGAGTATCACTAAATTTTAGGGAGAATAAAAGGATTTTCTGGAAGGAGGTAAATAAAGTGCGTAAGACAAGGGAGCAAATGGGAACTTCAGTGAAGTGCGCAAATGGGGAGGTGATAACAAGTAGTGGTGATGTGAGAAGGAGATGGAGTGAGTATTTTGAAGGTTTGTTGAATGTGTTTCATGATACAGAGGCAGATATAGGGTGTTTTGGTCGAAGTGGTGTGCAAAGTGAGAGGGTTAGGAAAGATGATTTGGTAAACAGAGACGAGGTAGTAAAATCTTTGCGGAAGATGAAATCCGGCAAGGAAGCAGGTTTGGATGGTATTGCAGTGGAATCTATTAAAAAAGGGGGTGACTGTATTGTTGACTGGTTGGTAAGGTTATTTAATGTATGTATGACTCATGGTGAGGTTCCTGAGG
>NC_092236.1:28014657-28023784 GCF_036320965.1 Panulirus ornatus
AACTGTAACATGTTATCCGATCTATCTTTCAGGGTGCCAATCAGCGCGTTTTATTCTTCTATGATCACTTCTGAATTTGAAATATTATGGTAAACGTCGTTGATCCCAACATTCACTACTAAACATGACTTTTTGGTTGGGACTTTAAAGTAATTAACTTTTCGTTTAATGTGGGAGATTGTGCTACTGGGGTAAACGTAGACTGCCCTCTTTGCTCGCGAAACTCTCCCATCAGTGAATCGCCTATAATCACGGAAGAGTCTTCTTCGCTCTTCTCTTGCAAGTCGCTCAGTACTGCAGATCGATTGCTCGTGGGTATGGCCGACGGGGTGGGAGGGGGTGGGATACGGGTCCCATGAGGAAGGAGGGGATCGGCTGGGTGGATGGTTGAGATGTGACTTAGACTTGGAGGAGGATTGTGGGATTTGGGAGAGGGGGGAATTGTAGGAGGGGGATGGGACTGAAAGTTTAGGTGAGGGTGAGAGTTTAGGTGTGGGTAAGAGGAGGTAGCAAGACAAAGGCGGGTGGGGCTGAGGGGTAGGGCGAACATATCGTGGTTTAGGAGGAACCGTGGGGGCATAGGCCGTAGGGTAAGGTACTACGGGTGGGTATTGTGACACAGGAAGGATATGGGAGAGGATGTTGTATGGGGAAGGTGTTAGCAAAGAAAGGGTGGGCCAGAATGGCGGGGGAAGTAGGTACTAAGAGGAAGATAATAAAGGTAAGGTCACTGTGTGCCATTTTCAAGCTCTGTACCTCTTCCCTTTGATTTAACTTTTCCGCAGCATAGCTTGAGAGCTTTTAAACTTCTCTTCCAGGTTACTACACGTAATGCATAACAAACAATCTTTGTACACTCCGTGTGGTTCCGTTGTCATAAAATCCTTAATGATACCTCGAACAGTAGGTAGTAGCTGCTGCCATTGTGATAAGAAAATAGATTATATATATATATATATATATATATATATATATATATATATATATATATATATATATATATATATATATATATATATATATATATATATATACATATATATATATATATATATATATATATATATATATATATATATATATATATATATATATATATATATATATATATATATATATATATATATATATATATATATATATATATATATATATATATATATATATATATATATATATATATATATATATATATATATATATATATATATATATATATATATATATATATATATATATATATATATATATATATATATATATATATATATATATATATATATATATATATATATATATATATATATATATATATATATATATATATATATATATATATATATATATATATATATATATATATATATATATATATATATATATACTTAGAAAAGGAAATGGATTTGTATGTAGCATTTATGGATCTGGAGAAGGCATATGATAGAGTTGCTAGAGATGCTCTGTGGAAGGTATTAAGAATATATGGTGTGGGAGGAAAGTTGTTAGAAGCAGTGAAAAGTTTTTATCGAGGATGTAAGGCATGTGTACGTGTAGGAAGAGAGGAAAGTGATTGGTTCTCAGTGAATGTAGGTTTGCGGCAGGGGTGTGTGATGTCTCCATGGTTGTTTAATTTGTTTATGGATGGGGTTGTTAGGAAGGTAAATGCAAGAGTTTTGGAAAGAGGGGCAAGTATGAAGTCTGTTGGGGATGAGAGAGCTTGGGAAGTGAGTCAGTTGTTCTTCGCTGATGATACAGCGCTGGTGGCTGATTCATGTGAGAAACTGCAGAAGCTGGTGACTGAGTTTGGTAAAGTGTGTGGAAGAAGAAAGTTAAGAGTAAATGTGAATAAGAGCAAGGTTATTAGGTACAGTAGGGTTGAGGGTCAAGTCAATTGGGAGGTGAGTTTGAATGGAGAAAAAATGGAGGAAGTGAAGTGTTTTAGATATCTGGGAGTGGATCTGGCAGCGGATGGAACCATGGAAGCGGAAGTGGATCATAGGGTGGGGGAGGGGGCGAAAATTCTGGGGGCCTTGAAGAATGTGTGGAAGTCGAGAACATTATCTCGGAAAGCAAAAATGGGTATGTTTGAAGGAATAGTGGTTCCAACAATGTTGTATGGTTGCGAGGCGTGGGCTATGGATAGAGTTGTGCGCAGGAGGATGGATGCGCTGGAAATGAGATGTTTGAGGACAATGTGTGGTGTGAGGTGGTTTGATCGAGTGAGTAACGTAAGGGTAAGAGAGATGTGTGGAAATAAAAAGAGCGTGGTTGAGAGAGCAGAAGAGGGTGTTTTGAAGTGGTTTGGGCACATGGAGAGGATGAGTGAGGAAAGATTGACCAAGAGGATATATGTGTCGGAGGTGGAGGGAGCAAGGAGAAGAGGGAGACCAAAATGGAGGTGGAAAGATGGAGTGAAAAAGATTTTGTGTGATCGGGGCCTGAACATGCAGGAGGGTGAAAGGAGGGCAAGGAACAGAGTGAATTGGACCGATGTGGTATACCGGGGTTGACGTGCTGTCAGTGGATTGAATCAAGGCATGTGAAGCGTCTGGGGTAAACCATGGAAAGCTGTGTAGGTATGTATATTTGCGTGTGTGGACGTATGTATATACATGTGTATGGGGGGGGGTTGGGCCATTTCTTTCGTCTGTTTCCTTGCGCTACCTCGCAAACGCGGGAGACAGCGACAAAGTATAAAAAAAAAAAAAAAAAAAATATATATATATAAATATATATATATATATATATGTATATATATATATATATATATATATATATATATATATATATATATATATATATATATATATATATATATATATATATATATATATATATATATATATATATATATATATATATATATATATATATTCCTATGGGTCCACGGGGAAAATGAAACACGAAAAATTCCCAAGTGCACTTTCGTGTAATAATCACATCATCAGGGGAGACATAAGAGAGGAATATAACAGTCAGTTCATATACATCGAAGAGACGAAGCTAGGACGCCATTTGGTAAACATGTGATTGTCCAAAACATACAACGAGCGTTCGTAAACTTATCATTTTACAAATATTATCAACAATAAAGTTATCTAATTTGTACAGACCATCACTAATATTAAGATTGTAATTCTTTGTGTATTTAATAACAGAAGATTCAGCGATATTTCTCTTGGTAATAGAGTTAGAGTTAACAACTGAGATGGCGTTACTCCAGTCAATACAATGATCATAGTTTTTAACATGATTAAACAAGGCATTTGATTCTTGTCCCGTTCTTGTACTATATTTATGTTGCTTTAGTCTAACAGAAAGATCCTCACCAGTCTGACCAACATAAAATTTATCACAGTTTCCACAAGGAACTTTATAGATACAACCAAGAGAGTTTTCTGGTGAATTCCTGATTAAGATATTCTTTATAGTATGATTGTTGCTAAAGGCAACATTTACATTAAAGGATTTAAGCAACATGGGAAGCAAAGTGAAATTATTATCAAAAGGGAGAACTAAAAGATTCTTGGTGTCAATGGGAGGTTTGGGCTCAACTCTATAAAATGATTTCTTTGCTAACTTCAGGGATTTATCAATGAAAGATCTAGGGTACTTTAACTTAGATCCAATAGAATATGTCTTCTCAAACTCATCATCAATAAACTCTGGACTGCAAATACGCAATGCCCTTAGGAACATAGATTGAAATGACGGTAATTTAACTCTGTCATGTTGAGATGAGTAATAATGGATATATAAGCATACATTGGTGGGTTTTCTGTATATGCTAAACTTAAACTTGTTTCCTTGTCTATGGATCATGCAATCTAAAAATGGTAACATACCATTATTCTCATTTTCTACAGTAAATTTGATGGAAGGTACTAAATTGTTAAGTAAGGGGAGAAATATTTGTAAATTTTCATTTGTTGGCCAAACACAAAGAACATCATCTACATACCTGAACCAAAATGCATTAGAAGGTAAGATATCCTTTAGTAATTTTGATCAAAAAATTCCATATAAAGATTACTTAGTACAGGTGAAATGGGGTCACCCATTGCCATACCAAATTTTTGAGCTAAATAATCTCCATTAAATTGACATACACAGTCTTTTATACACAATTTTATCGCTTCAGTGAAATTAGACTTTGAAACAGGTAAATGAATATCATCCAAGACCTCAAATAAATATTCTAAAAGGTCATCAACTGGAACTTTAGTGAAAAGTGAGGAAACATCAAAGCTAACTAGTTTGAAATCAAAATTGATATTGATATTGTTTAGCTTGTTGACTAAATCTACATTGTTCATGATATTAGAATCTGATACCTTACCCACTAAAGGGCTTGATAAGGAAACTAACCATTTTGATAATTTATATGTGATAAGTCCATACATATATGGCAATGAGTGTGACAAAGATGACAAATTTTTGATAAGAGAAATGTTACCTTTCAACAACAACTTCATTTCTTTATTGAAGTGAGAATTAACTGCTTCTAAGGGATTTTTACTAAGTTTAAAATATGTTGCGTTATCATTTAGAAGATCATTCATTTTAGATAAGTAGTTACTTTTGTTTAAAATCACAACAGTGTTAACCTTATCTGCTTTAGTAATATGTATATCCTTGTCTTTTTTTTAAAGGTGTTAATAGCTCTTATGAATCTTGTAGGGCAATTAGCTTCCACAGGTTTTGACAAACTGGCATACACTAAACCCTTGCAAATATTAATATCATCATTACTTAAATTACTGTATTTTTCTAAATCACAAAAAGACTTTGTGACATCAACACAGCTGGCTTCTCTGTTAGAGCACACAAAACTTAAACCATAGTCTAATGCACATAAGGAATATTTATCTAGTTGTTTATTAGACAGGTTTACCACAAAAGATTGGTTTGTGTTCTTGGTCCAGTCGCTGTTTTCAATAAGATTGTCCAACTTACGATTTAGCGACACTTGTAGCCTATTGCGTTCTTTCCTTAATTCATCATAGCAATAGTCCAACATCCGGTTCTTCCAGTGTGTCGGTATTGTCATTTGAAAGGCACGTTTCTTCTCTCTTGAAATGCGAAAAGCCTCCTCCATTTCAAGTTTCTTTAATTCAATATTCTTCTTTAAAATAATATTTTGAAATTGGTCAAATGGTCGACCAGACAGCTGCAACAAACGTTGAGGTAGGACAGATCTTGGCATCACTTGTTCATCAAGGCATTTCCTAAGGAATTCAAATCATAACTTCTGTTGGTGAGCCTTGATTAGCGATTTGGAAAAAGCAGTAACGAAAGCAAACCTTATCAACAATAAAGTTATCTAATTTGTACAGACCATCACTAATATTAAGATTGTAATTCTTTGTGTATTTAATAACAGAAGATTCAATGATATTTCTCTTGGTAATAGTTAGAGTTAACAACTGAGATGGCGTTACTCCAGTCAATACAATGATCATAGTTTTTAACATGATTAAACAAGGCATTTGATTCTTGTCCCGTTCTTGTACTATATCTATGTTGCTTTAGTCTAACAGAAAGATCCTTACCAGGTTGACCAACATAAAATTTATCACAGTTTCCACAAGGAACTTTATAGATACAACCAAGAGAATTTTCTGGTGAATTCCTGATTAAGATATTCTTTATAGTAATATTGTTGCTAAAGGCAACATTTACATTAAAGGATTTAAGCAACATGGGAAGCAAAGTGAAATTACTATCAAAAGGGAGAACTAAAAGATTCTTGGTGTCAATGGGAGGTTTGGGTCAACTCTATAAAATGATTTCTTTGCTAACTTAAGGGATTTATCAATGAAAGATCTAGGATACTTTAACTTAGATGAAATGGAATATATCTTCTCAAACTCATCATCAACAAACTCTGGACTGCAAATACGTAGTGCCCTTAGGAACATAGATTGAAATGATGATAATTCAACTTTGTCGTGTTGAGATGAGTAATAATGGATATAAGTTGGACTATAGTTATGATGAATTAAGGAAAGAACGCAATAGGCTACGAGTATCACTAAATCGTAAGTTGGATAATCTTATTGAAAACAGCGACTGGACCAAGAACACAAACCCATCTTTTGTGGTAAACCTGTCTAATAAACAACTAGATAAAGATTTCTTATGTGCATTATGCTATGGTTTAAGTTTTGTGTGCTCTAACAGAGAAGCCAGCTGTGTTGATGTCACAAAGTCTTTGTAATTTAGAAAAATACAGTAATTTAAGTAGTGATGATATTAATATTTGCAAGGGTTTAATGTATGCCAATTTGTCACAACCAGTGGAAGCGAATTGCCCTAAAAAATTCATAAGAGCTATTAACACCTTAAAAAAAGACAAGGATATACATATTACTAAAGCAGATAAGGCTAACGCTGTTGTGATTTTAGACAAAAGTAACTACTTATCTAAAATGAATGGTCTTCTAAATGATAACATTACATATTCTAAACTTAGTAAAAATCCCTTAGAAGCAGTTAATTCTCACTTCAATAAAGAAATGAAGTTGTTGTTGAAAGGTAATATTTCTCTTATCAAAAATTTGTCATCTTTGTCCCCTTCATTGCCATATATGTATGGACTTATCAAAACACAAACAAAATTTTCCAGCAAGACCTATTGCGAGTTCAGTAGGCTCCATTACATATAAATTATCAATATGGTTAGTTTCCTTATTAAGCCCTTTAGTGGGTAAGGTATCAAATTCTGATATCATGAACAATGTAGATTTAGTCAGCAAGCTAAACAATATCAATATTGATTTTGATTTCAAACTAGTTAGCTTTGATGTTTCCTCACTTTTCACTAAAGTTCCAGTTGATGACCTTTTAAAATATTTATTTGATGTCTTGGATGATATTCATTTACCTGTTTCAAATTCTAATTTCATTGAACTGATAAAATTGTGTATAAAAGACTGTGTATTTCAATTTAATGGAGATTATTGTGCTCAAAAATTTGGTATGGCAATGGGTAACCCCCTTTCACCTGTACTAAGTAATCTTTATATGGAATTTTTTGAAACAAAATTACTAAAGGATATCTTACCTTCTAATGCATTTTGGTTTAGGTATGTAGATGAGGTTCAATGTGTTTGGCCAAAAAATGAAAATTTTCAAATATTTCTCCCCTTACTTAACAATTTAGTACCTTCCATCAAATTTACTGTAGAAAATGAAGATAATGGTATGTTACCATTTTTAGATTGCATGATCCATAGCCAAGGAAAGAAGTTTAAGTTTAGTATATACAGAAAACCCACCAATGTATGCTCATATATCCATTATTACTCGTCTCAACATGACAGAGTTAAATTATCATCATTTCAATCTATATTCCTAAGGGCATTACGTATTTGCAGTCCAGAGTTTATTGATGATGAGTTTGAGAAGATATATTCTATTGGATCTAAGTTAAAGTACCCTAGATCTTTCATGGATAAATCCCTCAAGTTAGAAAAGAAATCATTTTATAGAGTTGAGCTCAAACCTCCCAATGACACCAAGAATCTTTTCGTTCTCCCTTTTAATGATAATTTCAATTTGCTTCCCATGTTACTTAAATCCTTTAATGTAAATGTTGCCTTTAGCAACAATAATACTATAAAGAATATCTTAATCAGAAATTCAACAGAAAACTCTCTTGGTTGCATCCATAAAGTTCCTTGTGGAAACTGTGATAAATCTTATGTTGGTCAGACTGGTAAGGATCTTTCTGTTAGACTTACGCAACATAAATATAGTATCAGAACGGGACAAGAATCAAAAGCCCTGTTTAATCATGTTAAAAAATATGATCATAGCATTGACTGGAGCAACGCCATCTCAGTTGTTAACTCTAACTCTTTCACCAAGAGAAATATCATTGAATCTTCTGTTGTTAATACACAAAGAAATATAATCTGAATATTACTGATGGTCTGTACGAAATTAGATAACTTTATTGTTGAAAAGATTTGTAAAGTGATAAGTTTATCTACGCTCGTTGTATGTTTTCGATAATCACATGTTTACCAAATGGCGTCCTAGCTTCGTCTCTTGGATGTATATGAACTGGCTGTTATATTCCTCTCTTGTGTCTCCCCTGATTATGTGATTATTACACGAAAGTGCACTTGGGAACTTTTCGTGTTTCATTTTCCCCGTGGACTTATAGGAAAATCTTGATCACAAGCAACATTGTGATCCTTTCCAATATATACTTGTAAATATATATATTTTTTTTTTTGCTTTGTCCCTGTCTCCCGCGTTTGCGAGGTAGCGCAAGGAAACAGACGAAAGAAATGGCCCAACCCACCCCCAATACATATGTTATGTATATACATACGTCCACACACGCAACTATACATACCTACACAACTTTCCATGGTTTACCCCAGACGCTTCACATGCCCTGATTCAATCCACTGACAGCACGTC
Organism: Panulirus ornatus; assembly: GCF_036320965.1. Taxonomy (NCBI): domain Eukaryota; kingdom Metazoa; phylum Arthropoda; class Malacostraca; order Decapoda; family Palinuridae; genus Panulirus; species Panulirus ornatus. Next base: position 28,023,094 of record NC_092236.1, read on the forward strand.
AACCCCAGTATACCACATCGATCCAATTCACTCTATTCCTTGCCCTCGTTTCACCCTCCTGCATGTTCTGGCCCCGATCACACAAAATCTTTTTCAGTCCATCTTTCCACCTAAAATTTGGTCTCCCACTTCTTCTCGTTCCCTCCACCTCCGACATATATATCCTCTTGGTCAATCTTTCCTCACTCATTCTCTCCATGTGCCCAAACCATTTCAAAACACCCTCTTCTGCTTTCTCAAACACGCTCTTTTTATTTCCACACATCTCTCTTACCCTTACGTTGCTTACTCGATCAAACCACCTCACACCACACATTGTCCTCAAGCATCTCATTTCCAGCACATCCATCCTCCTGCGCACAACTCTATCCATAGCCCACGCCTCGCAACCATACAACATTGTTGGAACCACTATTCCTTCAAACATACCCATTTTTGCTTTCCGAGATAATATTCTCGACTTCCACACATTCTTCAAGGCTCCCAGGATTTTCGCCCCCTCCCCCACCCTATGATCCACTTCCGCTTCCATGGTACCACCCGCTGCCAGATCCACTTCCAGATATCTAAAACACTTTACTTCCTTGAGTTTTTCTCCATTCAGACTTACCTCCCAATTGACTTGACCCTCAACCTTAATGTACCTAATAACCTTGCGTTTATTCACATTTACTCTTAACTTTCTTCTTTC
>NC_092236.1:28023884-28038884 GCF_036320965.1 Panulirus ornatus
TTCTGATTTGTCTTATCAGTGTATTTCTTTTGTAACTTGTTTGCTACATATATCTCACAAACAAGTACATTATCTTGAGGAAGTATTTGCCGTTCAAGTAACAGCGTTAAGAGGCTAAGAGTATAATGTCAGTTACTTTTGTTCATAATACATCTGTTTGCAACAGAATGTTTTTGAACCTGAATATTTCATCTTCAAACAATACCAGTGTCTTTTGTATTATACTAACAGAACAACGTAATCTTTCTTTGTAGCCTTTTATGAGCTCCAAATCAGGGAGCAATTACTCGTATCACATAGGTTGCTTTTTACACTTGTTTTATGCAGTGGCCACTGTTCGCTGACCTTATGAAGCAGGGCATGATCAGTCGTGTTGATAGTGTTTTGTGAGACCGTTACGCTGCTTCTATATAGCACTGAAGGTGCCATGGTAACCCAGACAAACACGTTCCTGAAGAACACATCATATATGATGTTATGGATATTGAGAATCCATTAATTGGTTTACATTGTGGGACATAGAATATAATGTTATGTCCTGAGACAGTTAAGACCACTTAGATTGCTCCATCATCGAAGGGAAAGCCTTATTGCTCCTCACAAGACATTATCATTCTCCGGCAAACACGGTTCTGTTGGCCTGGCCCAGCCTCTAGGGCACATCCATTAAGATCGCAGATTAATCGAAACGCCAAGGAGATATATCGGATGCTCAGTAATGCTCCATTAGAGTGTTAGGAGCTCCACAAGGGCGAATCAATTAATCCCCAGGAAAATTGGTTCATTACCTCAACCTGAGGGACGTTCGTACGATCACAATGACTCATTTGTTCTACATGTAGATTTTCAAGGTAGCAGTTGGGTAATGAGACACTCAGAAGATAAGAGAACGCTATCATGCTGGAAAATCATCCATTTAGTATTTGTAGATAATTCTAGTAATGAGAATGTTGTATCCAGATAATTGACACGAACAAGAGAAGTAAATACTATCATGTGAGAAAGGAGACCGCCTTAGACTGAAAGATGTTAACCTCCGTGAAATAGTACACCGTGTATCCCTTAGAGAGATCGATTATCTCTTTGTAGATTCAACAATACTTTCATGCACTAGATTATTCCTCCTGGTAGGCTCCAACTACCTAATATTATTTGATCGGTTGCGACATGTCATTAAACAATCATACAAAAGATACATAATCTTCAACACAACATTTCCCTTTTTACCAAGCAGACAGCGATGCTTCGTCTTCCCAGTGTTCACCTACAATGGTTTCATTCGCTGATAACTAAAGCCTCCAGTTCCTTCATGTTCTCTCCATTCAAAACCACACTCCCGATGATGTGTTCGTCTTCACTGCTAAACCTAATAACCTTGCTTTTATTCATAGCTACTCACAATATTCTCCTTCCGTATAGTCTCCCAAATTTAGACACTAGCTTATGCAGTTTCTCACTCGAATCTGCCTACAAAGCGGTGTCATCAGCAAACAATGAAAACCCATCTCTAAGCCCCCAAACAAACTGCATACATTTTCCTTTTTCTACCACTCTTTCATTCAACTCCCTTACCATCCCAACCATAATCATATTGCACAACCATTTCGTGATATTATACACCTTGTTGCAGACCCATCTTCAGTTGGAATCATTCACCCTCTTTTCTTCCTACTCGCACACACACCTTGCACTTTTGATCAAAGCTCTACTTTACATCATCCAACTTTCCTCCCGCAACCATATATTAGCAATACCTTCCCCATAGCATCTTTATGAACCGTATGATAAGCTTTCTCAACATCCATAAACGATACACATATGTCTTCTTTAAATTCTTCACAGCAAACAATTGATCCATACATCCTCTGCAACTCCTAAAGTTACATTTATTCCTCCCTAATCTGAAGCTATGTGCGTAACACTACCGTTTCAGTCACCACTCTTCAATACAACTTTCCAGATACTCTTAGCAAACCTATATTTCTGTAACATGAATATTTACTTTTGCCTTCCTTGTTTCTGTACAATAGCTCTATACAGATGCATCGCAAATCCTCAGGCACCTCACCGTGATACATTCATACATTAAAAATCTTAACTAACCACTGACAGAGTAGAGAATGGTTGAGTAAAAGGATATATGTGTCAGAAATGAAGCTAACAAGGAGTAGGGTCAAAGAAAACTGGAGGTGGATGTAGCAAAAGAGATTTTAAGTAGGTTCTGCATACAAAACATTATGTACAGACACAGTAACATATTTACGTTGCCCTTTGGTGTCTTATACTCATCCAAGGTATTCATTCATTAAATCACTTCCCTGACATCTACGGATCTTTCAGTAGCCCAGTGTAAAGATCTATCCACAACTGGGCCGTCTTCCATATCGTCTGTTGTACTAGTCATTACTTCTCAATTCATAACTTTTTTCTTTCTAACTTTTTACTGCAATCATTTTTCACCTTTGGATCATAATATCTTTATATCTTATGGTTACTGTTTATGAATGCTTATCTTTCGTTTCAGTGCATTCTTAATCATATATATATGAACATCCCACCACATACTTATACTCTAGTACATATGGAGGTCCTATTCTTGTGATCTTGTCCGCAATATGAATTTCATTTATTAACATAAATAAAGATATTGAAAGCGCTCACCACACAAGCAGCTGAAGAGAAGGATCTGTAGGTTTATATCTGTAATAACCTTGGATATATAGAACAAAGCCTAATCGCGGGAAACAAAGCCAACAGATTGAGCGGACTCATAGCCAGAAATTTCATATGAGAAACTCGAAAAACAATACGCATTTTGTCATGCGTTGGTGCAATATTGATCATCCGATCAGATACGCACACACACACCCACAAACACACACACACACACACACACATACACACACACACACACATACACACACACACACACACATACACACACACACACACACACACACATACACACACACAAAAAAAACTCTCTCTCTCTCTCTCTCTCTCTCTCTCTCTCTCTCTCTCTCTCTCTCTCTCTCTCTCTCTCTCTCTCTCTCTCTCTCTCTCTCTCTCTCTCTCTCTCTCTCCTGTTTTCAGTGCCCTACAGCACATCAACATCCTTCAGCAGTGGACTGCAGCCAGTGACGCTATCTTCAACCAAGACCGTGATACATTGTTGAAATGTTGGAATGAGATTACTCCCCTGTCATTTGTGTTGATGAAGAGATCACCCAAGTTCTTGTTACTGGCACTTCCCTCCCTTGTTAGAACAGTAGAGTTAGTACGAGTAAAGATAGGTAGGTCTGTGTGGTGAAGGAGGTCGGCAGTTGCACTGGCATTGATTAGAATGAGTGTAGATGTGATGACATGTACCTTGATACCACGGTACCAGAATTAGTTGAGCATTTGGGAGTTGAGATTCTACCTGAGACAGCGACTGCTTAGCACGCAACAAACTATGTTAACTGATCTAGAATATTAGTATCTATGATAAGGCAATGCACTAGTGGGCTTACTGGCAGATGTTACTGGCAGATTCTTGTAGGAATACGGAATTTATATCCTCAGTAACGACATTGCTGTTGTCACTTTCTTTTATCAGTGAATTAAAATTCTGAGTATTTTGTCAGTTTACTCCTGTGTAATGTTATTTATGAATTCTTCAAACTCCTTGATAATGTCTAACGATTTATGCATTTCTTTGTGTTGTGTTACAGCGTTTCATACACAAATAGGACATTCTGAGCTATATAATTTGATTCTTAGTCCCCTACCAGTGAGAAAGTTAAGCTTTGCTTTCTGTAACAGATTGTAAGGTTCTGATTTACTCATCTCCCTGTTATCATTATTGTATGAAATACCACATTCTGCTGTTTTCATATCTGTGATACACATTTTTTTCATCTTTTCACGTTGTAGGAGCATTCCTTTTTTTCTGCTGCTCAGTAACCTTTACACTTCGCAACTGAACTTTCTCACAGCCACATTATATTCGAACAAGCTTCCTTTCCTATCATCGGTATGCACATGGGCTCCCAAATCCTTCTCACTCAGCACCTGCAGTTTCTCATAGAACACATCATTACAGATGTTTTGAGCCTCGATAGCTTTGAATTTATTCTTTTCTTCAATTTTGCCGTTAGGTTTTCTGATATTCTTTGAATCTGAATATTTGCCTCAATCCTCTCTGGATCATTGAATACACAGTTCCATAATTGGTAAGAGTTGATATTCGGGAATAAAGTCAATCCCGGAATTGCTGAATGGAGCTGCCAGGGTAGGTGTCTACTGCTGTTACCAGTTTGTATGATTACGTAGGTCGGAGTGACAGTAAAGAGCAGTCTACACTGCCATGCTCGACTATAGGTTGTTTTCATTTGATGTCTTTTTCTTGAACAAAGTCATCTTTAGCGAGCTCTGCTTCGCATATTCTTGTTGAATGTCCCGTTATATAGATCCCACATCAAGGTGTTATGGTATGCCAGGAGCTGTAATGTGATTTCTTCACTGCCTGGCATCATGCCTGTGCCGCAGAGAGATGTACAGATTCACTTTGAAAAAACAATGAGCACCAGGGACCGTGAGAGTCCTTGATGGGTGCTTTCTCACAATCCAATTTGATATATGTACTTCTTTTCTTTTGATCCTTTAAAATTCCTAATGATTTCATTTAGCTCAAGAATTGTGAAGTTTTGAAAATTATGAAGTCCCAAGACGAGGATGGCAGATTTTCTTTAAGTGCGCAGGGTCTCTTCAAGGAGTTAACCAAGTTGTTATGCCTTCGATGGTCATATTTCATAATCACTCAGTTCTGCATGGATGTAAAGAGATAAAATGCAGCCCCTGGAAGTTTCAGCCCAGCTTGAAGAGTCATTTGTTTTCTGGCCACCGTTTCAGTGTTCGATGCGAAAGACTGTTTATTTTCATTATTTTTTTTGCGCCGGAGTCAGGGTCGTGAAAGTGCAGAATGCTCATTAGCCACCATAGTGGTTGCTTGTGCAATCACATGCAGATTACTCACATCACTTTTTATGTCACCGTTCTCTTCACTCGAGTCAACACTCGCATTCACTCGGTGCCCCATCTGGTACAAGAAATAGAAAACTTTCCCATATTTGGCCATAACCGTTATTAGTCGCACTGGAGGCATACTGCAAGTCTTTGCCATATAGGTAGGCTGGAACAGAGGGCGATGATTCTCCACCTATACCCTCGACCCCTGGAGGTCAGCACTGCTGATGCTGATGACTGCACACACACCTGGCCTCATCCATGGTTGGAGCGAGCATGACCTTTAGATCAATTTAAACAATAAGACCTCCTCCGCTCCCTGACGGGGACAACACAACACATCAAAGCCATCTTGAGCGATATTGTTATTCTGCCATTCGTTCAAAAGTGTTCACATTAAAGGTATCTGAGTATAGCAAAATGGTTTGCTTCCGCACGGGCAGACCTCTGGAGGCACCGCACTTTGAAACCCAGCAGGAAAATGCCATTTGACCTGGCTTTTCCTGGAGCAGACAGACAGCGAAAACAGAGAATCTTTACTCCTATGATGTTGAGCGATAACTAATAGGCCTCCTGCTCATTGTCCTTTCGAAGGCTCTCAGCATATTCTATAGCTATTCAATGCATATTTGTCAAAATTAAAATGACCTCTTATTTGCCTTTCCCAATCTATTACACAAGTTCCTCTTGTTTTGTAGTGTCTCTTACTGTCTTTCAAATTATCTCCACGGAGCATTGACTGATTAATTCCCGTTAACAATAATGCTTAGTTTTATCGTAATTTTCATCATATATCATTTGCTTTCTTTGCTTTGGCATACAACTAATATTCAATTTAGAAACACACGTCGTATTGGCATAGCTGTACACTCCCTTATTATACTCCCTTAGTATCTGACTTGCAACTTATATACTCATGAAACTCTGTTACCGTTAATGCTAAAAGACAAAATTTCTGATGTCCTGTGTTATCTCATTTACTCTTTTATCTATGATTGGAGGTAAATGAGGAAAATCTGATGGCCGAATGATATCATAATATATGTGTTTCTGTTGGTAGTAACTGTGATATAATAATGATCCTTGGAAAAATACATAGTTCGGTAAAGATATGTCAAGTAGAAAGTTAAACATACTAAGATAGTAAGTATTGTAGATATGATGGGTAGCGAAGACCACCGTGATTAGCTGGTTAGGAAATATTTCATATTATCAAACTGAATGAAATGGTATTGATGGAGATGGTAGGGTTAAGTTCACCAATATCTTTGTTTTTTGAATTTTTCGGTCATTCCGCCCACAGAAATTTACAGATTTCATATACATTAGAAGTGAAGTACATGTTGCGTGGCTGAATAGCGAAACAAAGGAAGGATCATGGCTTGATCAAGTCGTGCTCCAAAACCCGCCACTTTAAATTCCATTATGCAACATAATGGTGTGAATCGCGTAACTGAGAACCAGAAAAAAAACATAGGCGTTACCAGTACAAATCACATTGGATAAAACTAAGGGGATGCCAGTACAAAGCATATAAGATGAAAAAAAAAAAATCTCCTGCACAAACCACATGGGAGAAAGGTAGGCGTTACCGGTAACCACCATGTGGGATATACAGCCAACATTACTGCTTCAAGCGCAGTAGGACGCTAAATTTTTCACTATTTTGGCCCATATACTATAAAGAGGACTCGTACTGTGATCAATGTTGCCTTATTGCACAGTTCAATTGGAACTGTCCTGACTCAAAAATAACACTGCTACTTTTTTCTTTATGTTAGCTGAGACGGGACATGTAACTGAAGCCTAGTCCATGAATGAGAGATATAGAGCTGCCACAGTGTGCAAATGAAAGATGCACAGTACAACAGTGCCAAGAGGTAGTGTTGGTGAATATGCGGATGGACATTCACCGAATATTGTTCTTATTTACCGAACTGCTTTTGCTCGAGCATCAAAGCCTAAAAGCAGTAATAATAATTACAATAACGATAATGATGATTATGACAACAATGATAGTAATAATGATGATGATAATGATAATATAATTGATAATGATAGTAATAATGATAATGATACTGATAATGATAATAGTAATAAAATAATAATGATAATAATAATGATAATAATAATAATAATAATAATAATAATAATAATAATAATAATGATAATAATAATGATAATAATAATAATAATAATAACAATAATAATAATAATGATAATAATAATAATGATAATAACAATAATGATAATAATGATAATAATAATAATACCGATAACAAGTATGACAGTAATAAAGAAGAATGTATCTGAAAAATGCTTAGAAAATCAGATGGATTTATATGTAGCATTTATGGATCTGGAGAAGGCATAAGATATAGTTGAGAGAGATGCTTTGTTGATCTTAAGAGTATATGGTGTGGGAGGTAAGATGCTAGAAGCAGTGAAAAGGTTTTACCAAAGATGTAAGGCGTGTGTACAAGTAGGAAGAGAGGAAAGTGATTGGTTTCCAGTGAGTGTCAGCTTGCGGCAGGTGTGCGTGATGTCTCCATGGTTGTTTAACTTGTTTATAGATGGGGTTGTTACGGAGGTGAATGCAAGAGTTTTGGAGAGGGGGCAACTATGCAGTCTGTTGCGGATGTAACCATGGAAGCGGACGTGAGTCACAGGGTGGGGTAGGGGGCAAAGGTTCTGGGAGCGTTGAAGAATGTGTAGAAGGTAAGAACGTTATCTCGGTGAGCAAAGATGGGCATGTTTGAAGGAATGTGGTTCCAACAATGTAATATGGCTGCGAGGCCGGGCTATACATAGCATTGTGCGGAGGAGGGTGGATATGTTGGAATTGAAATGGTTGAGGACAATATGTTGTGTGAGGTGGTTTGATCGAGTAAGTAGTGAAAGGGTAAGAGAAATGTGTGGTAATAAAAAGATGTGTGGCGAAATTGCGACTGAATGGATGAAGGCAGCAAGAATGAATAGATACATGTGTATATATGTCTGTGTATGTATATGTATGTGTACATTGAAATGTATAAGTATGTACAAAAAATGCCAATTTGTTCACACTCAGTCTCTAATTATCATGTGTAATGCACCTAAACGACAGATACCTTTCCACCTCCAGGCCCCAGAGACCTTTCCATGGTTTACCCCAGAGCTTCACATGCCCTGGTTTAATCCATTGACAGCACATTGACCCCAGCATACCACATCGTTCCAATTCACTCTATACCTTGAACGCCTTTCACAATCCTCTATGTTCAGGCACCGATAACTGAAAATCTTTTTTACTCCATCTTTCCTCCTGCTTCCCCCTGTTCCCTCCACCCCTGACGCATATATCCTCTTTGTCAATCTTTCCTCACTCATTCTCTCCATGTGACCAAACCACTTCAACACACCCTATTCTGCACTCTCAACTACACTTTCCTTATTTCCACACATCTCTCTCACTCTTCATTACCAACTCGATCAAACAACCTCACACCACATATTGTCCTCAAACATTTCATTTCCAACGCATCCAACCTCCTCCACACAGCCCCGTCTATAGCCCATGCCTCGCAGCAATATAACATTCTTGGAACCACTATTCCTTCAAACATACCCATTTTTGCTCTCCGAGAAAACGTTCTCTCCTTCCACACATTCTTCAACGCTCCCAGAACCTTCGCTTCCTCCCCCACTATGTGACTCACTTCTGCTCTCATGGTTCCATCTGCTGCTAAGTCCATTCCCAGATATCTAAAACACTTCACATCCTCTAGTTTTTCTCCATTCAAACTTACCTCTCAATTAACTTCTCCCTCAAACCTACTGAGTCTAATAACCTTACTCTTATTTACATTTACTCTCAACGTTCTTCTTTCACATACTTTTCCAAACTCAGTCACCAACTTTTGCAGTTTCCCAGCCGAATCAGCCGCCAGCTCCGTATCATCAGCGAACAACAACAGACTCACTTCCCTAGCCCTCTCATCCACAACAGGCTGCATACTTGCCCCTCTCTCCAAAACTCTTGCATTCACCTACCAAACCTCCCCATCCATAAACAAACTAGATAATTCTTTTTTTTTTTTTTTTTAATCTTGCCAATTAGTAGTGTGCGATGGGGAAGATCTAACTACTGTGCGAAGGTCTTGATTGTCAGCTACTCTACGTATTGATAGTGAAGGAAGTTGTGAATTGGAAACAATGTATGGATACTATAAGGGGAAGACTATAGGCCAGAATGATGATAGCACAGTTCGAGATAAGTTTAAGGTGGCAGTTAGATGATATTTCGGACTTTGTTAGGCCCGTTCGACTTAGGTTGCCGACTTAGTCACAGCGACCTTCCAGCACCGCTTTCCTTCCGGTGCGGCCGTCGCGCGGGAGTAATAGGCAGCCCTGCCAAGGCGTCCACCATCCCGCCCGACAACCCGCCCTCAGGAACTGGTACCTGCCTGTGGGGGCCACGGGAGAACAGCCTAATCCCGCACACCCCAAGCCGACAAGGGGGAGATGACCTTGCGCCTGCCCGGTGGGTCGACACCAGATGTTCGAGGCAGGCTCTGACTATTAACCTGTGCTCTTGGACCACATCTTGTGAAGGGAATGCGTCCAGGTTAGGGCTTTGACACTGCCCACCTCGAGGTCCCGGTATGTCAGCCCTAACCCCCTGAGAGCACTCACGCTTTCCTGACACCATGCACCTCGCCAGCTCAGGGTAGCTGAGGTTACATGCACGGTGTCTTTCCCGGTGTATTCCCGTACGCCTTGTAAGACTTCCGGGGTACCGTAGTAGCTGCACTTGTATGCATGTGCAGCCGAAAGCGGGAAGTGAACACCAGAGACCTGGGTGTCGATGATATAGGTCTCTGTACCCTTAGAAGCCACGATGTCCGGCTTTCTAAGGGACCCCACAATCGGAATGCGAGGCTCGCAGGACACCTGAAAATCTCTTTGCCTCAGTCGTCCAGCTAAAAAGGCACAGATGTTGTCGTGTCGCTTGACCCGACCGCCGTGTGTACGAGGGCACATCTGAGCGATGTGTCCCAACGTACCCGGCTTCTGGCAGGTGTCACAGAGGCCGTTGATCTCGGGCCGGCCTCTGGACGCCCTGGCAGGGGTGAGCAAGGCGCCTATCCGCACTTGGACGGCCTTCACGTAATCGGCGCCGGACAGGAAACGGTTCCCGCTGTTTACCCATCTACTCACCTGAGGCACGGTGGTAGATGGAGCGAGAGCCGCACCATCGACGGTGCTGATCAGATTAGCCCTCCATACGTGCTGGCGTTCGGTCTTACTTCCCGCCTGTCGACCGGCAATGCATGCGGGTCCGGACCAGCGCTGCAGCTTGCTCAAGACTGCAGGCTCCCGGACAGCCGCCTGAATTACTGGGTCGGACGAGGTGAGCAGTTTCTCGAACCGAGCTTGTTTATTCAGCCGGACGGTTGAGACAAGGTCTGGTATGCCCAGCCCACCATCTCCAGATGTCGAATGGAAGAATGCGCAGGGCACGTCATGGGCTAGGCGCAGCAAGCGGCGAACCGCCACTCGCACTTGCCTGTCCATGCGTGCTAACTGTTTCTTAAATACTTCCCCCAACACAAGTCGATGCATGAGCTTGGGGATCAGATGCTCCACCAGCAACGCAATCCGTTGTTGAGGTTTTAGAGGGGCTCTGGTGATGTTTCTTAGCCCCTCTTCTAGCAAGGCTCCATAAGACTTACGGCGACCCCCGGCCCCAACGAGAATCCCGGGGTACTTATACTCGTCCTCAGCGCTCATGGAGCCGACAGCGCTACCCAAGACTTGGTATGTCCTATTTTTATTGACGTACCAAGTCTTACGTTTGCCGTCAACCTCCATGCTGAGGGTACGACATTTTCCTGGGTTTACTTGAAGCCCACCCCCCGCGAGGGTCGCAGCCATGACGTCCATTGCCTTTTGCAAGCCAGTGGGCGTCTGCGCAACCAGAACCAAGTCGTCAGCGAAAGCCAGTGCTGATACGGTCTTGTCTCCCAACCTTACCCCTACGCCGGTCTCCTTCACCCTCGTGATTCCCTCGTCAGTCACAAGATTGAAGAGCATCGGCGATAATGGGTCGCCCTGTTTCACCCCACGAGTCATGTTTATCTTTTCCGACATCCCATCGCTGCCTTCGATTTTGGTGAAGGCTCGGTCGTACGTCGACATTATGTATGACTTGACGAGGGCAGGAATGCCCCTCCGCGACATGGCCGGCTCGATAGTGCTGTGGTTAACACTATCGAACGCTTTGGCCATGTCTAGGAATGCCAGGTGCACACCGTGGGCGTGTGCTCGCGCACGACCAACGATCGCATCCAAGATCGTCAAGTTCTCAAGGCATCCGTCCACTGGAACGAATGCCTTTTGAGCCTCATCGATCTGGACGAGGCTTGAGATGCGGCTGCTCAGAATTTTGTGGAGCAGTCGGACTACGGCACAGGAGATGGTGATTGGCCGGTAGTCCTTGGGCTCGGTAGGGTTAGGGACCTTTGGTATCAGCACCGTTCTGTTCGCCTTGAAAGGCTCTGGCAGTGCAGACGTAGCAAGCCAAAGGTTGAACATCTTGGCCAGTACCCTCGGAGGAATGGACCTCAGCAACCGAGTCGACATTCCATCAGGTCCAGGAGCAGATGTTCTTGTTGCCTTGAGGTGGTGTGCAACCTCGTCTATGGTTATAATCCTTGCTAGTTGTTCGCTATATGGGTCATAGTCAGTAATAACACGTTCGTCCGGCTCAGATGGTCGAGAGAAGAGAGCCCCCAAAAGGGAATGAGGCGTTCCGGCCCAACCGAGGTTGGCGGTACCTCCCAGTCACCTTTGAGGACCTGTCCAGCAGCCAAAGACCTATTTTCTCGATAGAGTCTCTGTATTTTGCGGTATTGCTCCCTTCTAAGCCGGTTCCCACGCAGAGGAGTCCCCTCCGCTTGGCGTACACGGCCTTGGTTCGCTGACTGCCTTGAACCACCTTCACCACGATCAGGGCGGTCTTGGGGCGGGCTGCAAGAACTTAGCATCTCCGATGCGTGTTTTGCAGCGGCCTTGGCGGCGGCGAGGCTGTCACCCTGACGCAAATGGTCCAGGGCAACATTTAGGACGTCCTCGCCCCGTGGTGTCCTTGTGGGGTCGAGTAGTAATACGTCGAAATAAGCGACAGTCTCCGCCACAAAGGAAGCAATCGATTGTTGGGGTTGGGGGATCCGCGGAATGGCTGGGACAGATAAAACCGCGGGAGGAATGGTCGTCTCACCGCTGGGTTCCGCACTCGCTTACATCCATGTACGTGGTGCTTCCCCCTCTTCGTCATTCCGCGTGTTGCTTCGCGTTGTGGCTGGGACACGCCTCCTAATCGACGCACTATCCAGCACCTCACCTTCACCAGTTTCCTGGATCAGGTTCAAGTTCAAGGTCAGTTCCTGAACCTTGGTCTTATATGACGCCTTGCGTCGGAGACCTTTGATCGCTTCGACCGTCCTAGAAGGGATAATTTCCCGCAACCGCTGGTTCAGGCCCTGCCCGGCAACTAGTGAGGCACCAGCTGCCATCCCGGCCTCAGCCCTGGCGAGGAGCTCAATCTCCTCGTCAGACCATCGAGCCTTGGACAGAACGTGTCTTGTCGCCAGCTCCTGGTGAAAGGAGCCAGCATGCGCCTGCCTCTCGTGGACCCTACGGCCCCGAAAGTTGGCGAAGGTCTTCCCACAATGTGGGCAAGTGGGTGAACGGTCGTCGACTGTTCCCACATGGTTGTTGTCGGCACCCGACATACCAACAGAGGCTGGTACGCTATTCACTAAGGAATGGGTTATGCGTGACGGGTGTCAACGAAGCGAAAACCCGTGACAAAGGTAGACGCTTCGGTTTTGGTCGCACAGTGCTGCCGCCCGAAGGAAGCAGAGGACTGCAGTCAGACGATGGCCTCTGCCGCTGTGCTTCAGCCCACGGGATTTCCCTTTAGTAGTTGTCCTACTATACCAGTAAACAAAGCTGGACAACTTCCGACTCTCAGCTGTTGGTTGGAATGTACTGGATAACCAACCAACGGAGCTAGGGCTTGGGGTACGCAATCACTCGAATTACTCGGCTTTTAGGGCTTTATAAGAGCGAGCGATAATCCGACGCGACCCAAGACATCACGCACACCTGCCGCAAACCGACATTCACTGGGAACCAATCACTTTCCTCTCCTCCTACTCGAATACATGCCTTACATCCTTGGTAAAAAGATTTCACTGCTTTTAGCAAGATACCTCCCACACCATATACTCTTAAAACCTCCCACAAAGCATCTCTATCCATCCTATCATATGCCCTCTCCAGATTCATAATGATACCAATGAAATTCATATGTTTTTCTAAGTTTTTCTCACATACATTCTTCAAAGCAAACACTTGATCCACACATCCTCTACCACTTCTGAGACCACACTTGCTCTTCCACAATCTGATGCTCTGGATATGCCTTTACCCTTTCAATCAACGCCCTTCCATATAATTTTCTAGGAATACTCAAGAAACTTATGCATCTGTAATCTGAACACTCATCTTTATCACCTTTGCCTTTGTACAATGGCCCTATGCATGCATTCCGCCAATCCTCAGTCACTTCACCATGATCCATACATACGCTGAATGTCCTTACCAACCAATCAACAACACAGTCACACCCTTTTTTTCTTTATAAATTCCACTGCCATACCAACCAAACCCGCCTCCTTGCCGGCTTTCATCTTCCGGAAAGTTTTCAATACCTCTTCCCAATTAACCAAACCATTTTCCCTGAATCTCTCACTTCGCACACCACCCCGACCAAAACACCCTATATCTGCCACTCTATCATCAACCACATTCAACAAACCTTCAAAATATTCACTCCACCTCCTTCTCACTTCACTACTCGTTTTTACCTATCCATTTGCCCCCTTCACCAATGTTCTCATTTGTTCTCTTGTCTTATACACTTTATTTACCTCCTTCCAAAACACCTTTTTATTCTCCCTAAAATCTAATGATACTCTCTCATCCCAACTCTCATTTGCCCTCTTTTTCACCTCTTACACCTTTCTCTTGACCTTCTGCCGCTTTCTTTTACACATCTCCCAGTCATTTGCCTTACTTCTCTGCTAAAATCGTCCAAACGACTGTCTCTTCTCTTTCACTAACAATCTTACTTCTTCATCCTACCACTCTCTACCATTTCTAATGTAATAACAACAACAACAACAACAATAATATTAATAATAATAATAATAATAATAATAATAATAATAATAATAATAATAATAATAACAATAATAATAATAATAATAACAATAACAATAATAATGATACTAATAATAATGATAATAATAATAATAATAAAATGATAATAATAGTAATGACAATAATGATGATAATGATATTGAAAATAATAATGCCAATATTAATAATAATGATAATAATATTAATGATAATAATAATAATAATAATAATAATAATAATAATAATAATAATAATAATAATAATAATAATAATGATAATAATAATAGTTATAATAACAATAATAGAAATGGCATTAATAATAGTAATGATAATAGTAATAATGATAATAATGATGTTAGTAACAATAATAATAGTAATACTAATACTACTGCTAACGATAATGATAATGATAATAATGATAATAATAATAGTAATAATAATAATGATAATAATAATGACAATAATGGTAACAATGATAATAGTAATAATATTGATAATAATAATGATAATAATCATAATAATGATAATAATAATAATAATAATAATAATAATAATAATAATAATAATAATAATAATAATAATAATAATAATGTGTGGAAGTCGAGAACATTATCTCGGAAAGCAAAAATGGGTATGTTTGAAGGAATAGTGGTTCCAACAATGTTGTATGGTTGCGAGGCGTGGGCTATGGATAGAGTTGTGCGCAGGAGGATGGATGTGCTGGAAATGAGATGTTTGAGGACA
>NC_092236.1:28043884-28117771 GCF_036320965.1 Panulirus ornatus
TTTAGGTCATAGAGCATGATTGAAGAATCCAGTCGTTAAGAGGTTTCAAGTGGTATGAATTCAGAAGCTTAAAGGAAAGAGAAATGAAAAGCTGAAAAGTAAGGAAAGGATCCTTTTCCCGATGTCCTATTTACCAAGAAAATAGAATGCACAAACAAATGACGACAATGGCCATAGAGGGGGATCTGAAGCAATTTGTGAGGTTCTTCAACGAGCTCTCAACATGAAGGCTGATTCACGGAACAGAGACCTTGAGATAGTGAAGAAGAGGAACAGAAGAATTTATGTGAAGATGTCGATAGGATGTGCACCTTCAGAGACAGAGAAATCAATGGTCTCGTTAATGAAAGGTTTAGAAAAGTACAGAGAATACACGGTCAGTGTTTTTAAACAAAAAGGGAAAACTTAAATATACTGAAGGCATGGTTGATAAATCAACGATGATGGATCTTACAGAACTTTGGGTGGCACCAGAGTTAGGAAGATTAGTAAGGCAGAAGACTGACAAACGGAAGACACCAAGGTTTCTTTTGTACTTGAAGAAAATCGTACTCCAGAAAAAAAAAAGATGGGAAATGAAAGAAAGGTACTAGAGGCTATAGAAATGGCTAACACTTTTAATGTCATAAAAAAGAAGGAACTTTGTTAGACATGCTCAACTGACAAGTGGATGAACAGCTGTGGTTACATTAAACGTGGAGTCACCGAGCCAGGAAGTACAAGTATGGCAAGTTAAAACACTTAAAAGACCAGATTGAATTCAGTAGAGTATTCAGCCTTGGAAACAAACCAAAGAGAAAAAATACAGTGAGACTGTAAGGAATGACCCGGCGCTACTCAAGAGAGGTCAGGAATACGAAGTGATGGATACATCTGATTAAAAGTATCCGACACAAATGCTGATGGACTCGTAGCAAATGGTAAGGATTTGGAATTCGAAGATCGAATTTGGGAAGATGCACCTATTATTGTTGCAGCTATATCAAAATCGACTAAAGAAGTAAGTTTTCACCTCTTGTCTTCAGAGTGATATATAGGAGCAAGGGGGAGAAGAGAAGACAAAGGAGGGGGAGGAGTGGCCGTCTTACAAAGAGACAGCCATTAGTCTTAGGTGGTGCTGGTAGATGGCCCACGAAAAGAAGACACAAAGGAAGGAGGAACTGTAGGAAAGAAATTCATAATGGCGTTTGTTATATATAATGCTCCAGAGAATCTTAATGGACCGGAACACAAATGCAGTGAAAGTATTGATGGTATTGGTACATGAAACAGTAAAACACGTACTTTTTCAGTAATGGTAAATTGTATTATGAGCTAATTCAGTTATCAAAACATCGATTAGGATAATTTCGATACCATGGAGACACAAATTCGTTGAGCAGTGATGCCCAGTATTCTTCATCTCATTACAAATTTAGTTATCTGGTAAATCATTCAATACTCCAAATGCAAATGTTCGAACCCTGAAAGAAAAACGCTTCATTTGATTTAGTCAATCTCAGGACTGCTACAGCTGTCGGGGAATTAAGATTTTAGGAATAGGAAGACATTGCTCAGATTCCGATACTCTATTTCTATGGCATTCATCTGCATCAACGTAAGGTGTTATCAGAAACAAAAAAAGCTAGAAGCTATACATAATTGCAATGTGTTAATGTCTTATCTTCCATACGCTTCAGATGAAAACTTGTTTAAACTTTGAAATTAAAAAAGTATAAAAAAAAATCAAACTTGTTTGTCTTTAATGAATGAAAGTGATTCAACACAAAACTTTAATAGAGATTAAAAGAAAAAATGATGTGCGAATTTACATATTTTTTTCTTTTATGTTGCCCGACAAGGCACAGGCAACTAAAACCATAATCAAAGCCATTATATTCATTCCTCTCTCTCTCTCTCTCTCTCTCTCTCTCTCTCTCTCTCTCTCTCTCTCTCTCTCTCTCTCTCTCTCTCTCTCTCTCTCTCTCTCTCTCTCTCTCTCTCTCTCTCTCTCTCTCTCTCTCTCTCTCTCTCTCTCTCTCTCTCTCTCTCTCTCTCTCTCTCTCTCTCTCTCTCTCTCTCTCTCTCTCTCTATATATATATATATATATATATGTATGTGCATATATATATGGAGAAGGCATATGATAGAGTTGATAGAGATGCTCTGTGGAAGGGATTAAGAATATATGGTGTGGGAGGCAAGTTGTTAGAAGCAGTGAAAAGTTTTTATCGAGGATGTAAGGCATGTGTACGTGTAGGAAGAGAGGAAAGTGATTGGTTCTCAGTGAATGTAGGTTTGCGGCAGGGGTGTGTGATGTCTCCATGGTTGTTTAATTTGTTTATGGATGGGGTTGTTAGGGAGGTAAATGCAAGAGTTTTGGAAAGAGGGGCAAGTATGAAGTCTGTTGGGGATGAGAGAGCCTGGGAAGTGAGTCAGTTGTTGTTCGCTGATGATACAGCGCTGGTGGCTGATTCATGTGAGAAACTGCATAAGCTGCTGACTGAGTTTGGAAAAGTGTGTGGAAGAAGAAAGTTAAGAGTAAATGTGAATAAGAGCAAGGTTATTAGGTACAGTAGGGTTGAGGGTCAAGTCAATTGGGAGGTGAGTTTGAATGGAGAAAAACTGGAGGAAGTGAAGTGTTTTAGATATCTCGGAGTGGATCTGGCAGCGGATGAAACCATGGAAGTAGAAGTGGATCATAGGGTGGGGGAGGGGGCGAAAATCCTGGGGGCCTTGAAGAATGTGTGGAAGTCGAGAACATTATCTCGGAAAGCAAAAATGGGTATGTTTGAAGGAATAGTGTTTCCAACAATGTTGTATGGTTGCGAGGCGTGGGCTATGGATAGAGTTGTGCGCAGGAGGATGGATGTGCTGGAAATGAGATGTTTGAGGACAATGTGTGGTGTGAGGTGGTTTGATTGAGTGAGTAACGTAAGGGTAAGAGAGATGTGTGGAAATAAAAAGAGCGTGGTTGAGAGAGCAGAAGAGGGTGTTTTGAAATGGTTTGGGCACATGGAGAGAATGAGTGAGGAAAGATTGACCAAGAGGATATATGTGTCGGAGGTGGAGGGATCGAGGAGAAGAGGGAGACCAAATTGGAGGTGGAAAGATGGAGTGAAAAAGATTTTGTGTGATCGGGGCCTGAACATGCAGGAGGGTGAAAGGAGGGCAAGGAATAGAGTGAATTGGAGCGATGTGGTATACCGGGGTTGACGTGCTGTCAGTGGATTGAATCAGGGCATGTGAAGCGTCTGGGGTAAACCATGGAAAGCTGTGTAGGTATGTATATTTGCGTGTGTGGACGTATGTATATACATGTGTATGGGGGTGGGTTGGGCCATTTCTTTCGTCTGTTTCCTTGCGCTACCTCGCAAACGCGGGAGACAGCGACAAAGTATAATAAAAAAGAGGATATATATATATATATATATATATATATATATATATATATATATATATATATATATATATATGTATATATATATTATCCCTGGGGATAGGGGATTAAGAATACTTCCCACGTATTCCCTGCGTGTCGTAGAAGGCGACTAAAAGGGGAGGGAGCGAGGGGCTGGAAATCCTCCCCTCTCGTTTTTTTTTTTTTTTTTTTTTTTTTTTTAAAGAAGGAACAGAGAATTGGGCCAGGTGAGGGTATTCCCTCAAAGGCCCAGTCCTCTGTTCTTAATGCTACCTCGCTAACGCGGGAAATGGCGAATAGTTTAAAAGAAAAGAAAATATATATATATATATCCCTATGAGTCCACGGGGAAAATGAAAAACGAGAAGTTGCCGAGTGCACTTTCGTGTGATAATCACATCATCAGGGGAGACACAAGAGAGAAATATAACAGTCAGTTGATATACATCGAAGAGACGAAGCTAGGACGCCATTTGGTAAACATGTGATTGTCCAAAACATACAACGAGCTTTCATAAATTTATCATTTTACAAATCCTATCAACAATAAAGTTATCTAATTTGTATAGACCATCACTAATATTAAGATTATAATTCTTTGTGTATTTAATAACAGAAGATTCAATGATGTTTCTCTTGGTAATAGAGTTAGAGTTAACAACTGAGATGGCGTTGCTCCAGTCAATACAATGATCATAGTTTTTAACATGATTAAACAAGGCATTTCATTCTTGTCCCGTTCTTATACTATATTATGTTGCTCAAGTCTAACAGAAAGATCCTTAACAGGCTGACCAACATAAAATTTATCACAGTTTCCACAAGGAACTTTATAGATGCAACCAAGAGAGTTTCCTGGTGAATTCTTGATTAAGATATTCTTTATAGTATTATTGTTTCTAAAGGCAACATTTACATTAAAGGATTTAAGCAACATGGGAAGCAAAGTGAAATTATTATTAAAAGGGAGAACAAAAAGATTGTTGGTGTCAATGGGAGGTTTGTGCTTAACTCCATAAA
Organism: Panulirus ornatus; assembly: GCF_036320965.1. Lineage (NCBI taxonomy): Eukaryota > Metazoa > Arthropoda > Malacostraca > Decapoda > Palinuridae > Panulirus > Panulirus ornatus. The sequence continues at coordinate 28,048,306 of NC_092236.1, forward strand.
ATGATTTCTTTGCTAACTTAAGGGATTTATCAATGAAAGATCTATGGTACTTTAACTTAGATCCAATAGAATATATCTTCTCAAACTCATCATCAATAAACTCTGGACTACAAATACGTAATGCTCTTAGGAACATAGATTGAAATGATGATAATTTAACTCTGTCATGTTGAGATGAGTAATAATGGATATATGAGCATACATTGGTGGGTTTTCTGTATATGCTAAACTTAAACTTGTTTCCTTGTTTATGGATCATGCGATCTAAAAATAGTAACATACCATGATTTTCATTTTCTACAGTAAATTTGATGGAAGGTACTAGATTGTTAAGTAAGGGGAGAAATATTTGTAAATTTTCATTTGTTGGCCAAACACAAAGAACGTCATCTACATACCTAAACCAAATTGCATTAGAAGGTAAGATATCCTTTAGTAATTTTGTTTCAAAAAATTCCATATAAAGGTTACTTAGTACAGGTGAAAGAGGGTTACCCATTGCCATACCAAATTTTTGAGCACAGTAATCTCCATTAAATTGAAATACACAATCTTTAAAACACAATTTTTCCAGTTCGGTGAAATTAGACTTTGAAACAGGTAAATGAATATCATCCAAGACATCAAATAAATATTCTAAAAGGTCATCAACTGGAACTTTAGTGAAAAGTGAGAGAACATCAAAGCTAATTTGTTTGAAATCAAAATTAATATTGATATTGTTTAGCTTGTTGACTAAATCTACATTGTTCATGATATTAGAATTTGATACCTTACCCACTAAAGGGCTTAATAAGGAAACTAACCATTTTGATAATTCATATGTGATGGAGCCTACTGAACTCACTATAGGTCTTGCTGGAAAATTTTGTTTATGTGTTTTGATAAGTCCATACATATATGGCAATGAAGGGGACAAAGATGACAAATTTTTGATAAGAGAAATGTTACCTTTCAACAACAACTTCATTTCTTTATTGAAGTGAGAATTAACTGCTTCTAAGGGATTTTTACTAAGTTTAGAATATGTTGTGTTATCATTTAGAAGATCATTCATTTTAGATAAATAGTTACTTTTGTCTAAAATCACAACAGTGTTAGCCTTATCTGCTTTAGTAATATGTATATCTTTGTCTTTTTTTAAGGTGTTAATAGCTCTTATGAATCTTTTAGGGCAATTAGCTTCCACTGGTTTTGACAAACTGGCATACACTAAACCCTTGCAAATATTAATATTATCATTATTTAAATTACTTTATTTTTCTACATTACAAAAAGACTTTGTGACATGAAAAGAGCAGGCTTCTCTATTGGAGCACACAAAACTTAAACTATAGCCTAATGCACACAAGGAATCTTTATCTAGATGTTTATTAGACAGGTTTACCACAAAAGATGGGTTAGTGTTCTTGGTCCAGTCGCTGTTTTCGATTTAGTGACACTTGTAGCCTATTGCGTTCTTTCCTTAATTCACCATAGCAATAGTCCAACATCCGGTAATAGTCCGTGTAATAATCACATCATCAGGGAAGACACAAGAGAGAAATATAACAGTCAGTTAATATACATCGAAGAGACGAAGCTAGGACGCCATTTGGTAAACATGTGATTGTCCAAAACATACAACGAACGTTCATAAACTTATCATTTTACAAATCTTATCAACAACAAAGTTATCTAATTTTTACAGACCATCACTAATATTAATATTATAATTCTTTGTGTATTTAATAATAGAAGATTCAATGAAATTTATCTTGGTAATAGAGTTAGAGTTAACAACTGGGATGGCGTTACTCCAGTCAATACAATGATCATAGTTTTTAACATGATTAAACAAGGCATTTGATTCTTGTCCCGTTCTTGTACTATATCTATGTTGCTTTAGTCTAACAGAAAGATCCTTACCAGTCTGACCAACATAAAATTTATCACAGTTTCCACAAGGAAACTCATCTTTTGTGGTAAACCTGTCTAATAAACAACTAGATAAAGATTCCTTGTGTGCATTAGACTATGGTTTAAGTTTTGTGTGCTCTAACAGAGAAGCCAGCTATGTTGATGTCACAAAGTTTTTATGTAATTTTAAAGTATGCAGTAATTTAAGTAATGATGATATTAATATTTGCAAGGGTTTAGTGTATGCCAGTTTGTCAAAACCAGTGGAAGCTAATTGCCTTAAAAGATTCATAAGAGCTATTAACACCTTACAAAAAGGCACGGATATACATATTACAAAAGCAGATAAGGCTAACACTGTTGTGATTTTAGACAAAAGTAATTATTTATGTAAAATGAATGATCTAAATGATAACACAACATATTCTAAACTTAGTAAAAATACCTTAGAAGCAGTTAATTCCCATTTCAATAAAAAAAAATGAAGTTATTGTTGAAAGGTAACATTTCTCTTATCAAAAATTTGTCATCTTTGTCCCCTTCATTGCCATATATGAATGGACTTATCAAAACACATAAATAAAATTTTCCAGCAAGACCTATAGTGAGTTCAGTAGGCTCCATCATATATAAATCATCAAAATGGTTAGTTTCCTTATTAAGCCCTTTAGTGGGTAAGGTATCAAATTCTAATATCATGAACAATGTAGATTTAGTCAACAAGCTAAACAATATCAATATTGATTTTGATTTCAAACTAGTTAGCTTTGATGTTTCCTCCCAATTGACTTGACCCTCAACCCTACTGTACCTAAAAACCTTGCTTTTATTCACATTTGCTCTTAACTTTCTTCTTTCACACACTTTACCAAACTCAGTCACCAGCTTCTGCAGTTTCTCACATGAATCAGCCACCAGCGCTGTATCATCAGCGAACAACAACTGACTCACTTCCAAAGCTCTCTCATCCACAACAGACTTCATACTTGCCCCTCTTTCCAAAACTCTTTCATTCACCTCCCTAACAACCCAATCCATAAACAAATTAAACAACCATGGAGACATCACACAACCCCGCCGCAAACCTACATTCACTGAGAACCAATCACTTTCCTCTCTTCCTACACGTACACATGCCTTACATCATCGATAAAAACTTTTCACTGCTTCTAACAACTTGCCTCCCACACCATATATTCTTAATACATTCCACAGAGCATCTCTATCAACTCTATCATATGTCTTCTCGAGATCCATAAATGCTACATACAAATCTATCTGCTTTTCTAAGTATTTCTCACATACATTTTTCAAAGCAAACACCTGATCCAAACATACTCTACCACTTCTGAAACGACACTGCTCTTCCCCAATCTGATGCTCTGTACATGCCTTCACCCTCTCAATCAATACCCTCCCATATAATATACCAGGAATACTCAACAAACTTATACTTCTGTAATTTGAGCACTCACTCTTATCCCCTTTGCCTTTGTACAATGGCACTATGCACGCATTCCGCCAATCCTCAGGCACCTCACCATGAGTCATACATACATTAACTAACCTTACCAACCAGTCAATAATACAGTCACCCCCTTTCTTAATAAATTCCACTGGAATACCATCCATACCTGCTGCCTTGCCGGCTTTCATCTTCCGCAAAGCTTTTAATACCACTTCTCTGTTTACCAAATCATTTTCCCTAACCCTCTCACTTTGCACACCACCTCGACCAAGACACCCTATATCTGCCACTCTATCATCAAACACATTCAACAAACCTTCAAAATACTCACTCCATCTCCTTCTCACATCACCACTACTTGTTATCACCTCCCCATTTATATATATATATATATATATATATATATATATATATATATATATATATATATATATATATATATATATATATATATATATATATATATATATATATATATATATATATATCCCTGGGGATAGGGGATTAAGAATACTTCCCACGTATTCCCTGAGTGTCGTAGAAGGCGACTAAAAGGGGAGGGAGCGGGGGGCTGGAAATCCTCCCCTCTCAGTTTTTTTTTTTTTCTTTTTTTTTCAAAAGAAGGAACAGAGAATTGGGCCAGGTGAGGGTATTCCCTCAAAGGCCCAGTCCAATTCACTCTATTCCTTGCCCTCTTTTCACCCTCCTGCATGTTCAGGCCCCGATCACACAAAATCTTTTTCACTCCATCTTTCCACCTCCAATTTGGTCTCCCACTTCTCCTCGTTCCCTCCACCTCCGACACATATATCCTCTTGGTCAATCTTTCCTCACTCATTCTCTCCATATGCCCAAACCATTTCAAAACACCCTCTTCTGCCCTCTCAACCACGCTCTTTTTATTTCCACACATCTCTCTTACCCTTACGTTACTTACTCGATCAAACCACCTCACACCACACATTGTCCTCAAACATCTCATTTCCAGCACATCCATCATCCTGCGCACAACTCTATCCATAGCCCACGTCTCGCAACCATACAACATTTTTGGAACCACTATTCCTTCAAAGATACCCATTTTTGCTTTCCGAGATAATGTTCTCGACTTCCACACATTCTTCAAGGCTCCCAGAATTTTCGCCCCCTCCCCCACCCTATGATCCACTTCCGCGTCCATGGTTCCATCCGCTGCCAGATCCACTCCCAGATATCTAAAACACTTCACTTCCTCCAGTTTTTCTCCATTGAAACTCATCTCCCAATTGACTTGACCCTCAACTCTACTGTACCTAATAACCTTGCTCTTATTCACATTTACTCTTAACTTTCTTCTTTCACACACTTTACCAAACTCAGTCACCAGCTTCTGCAGTTTCTCACATGAATCAGCCACCAGCGCTGTATCATCAGCGAACAACAACTGACTCACTTCCCAAGCTCTCTCATCCCAACAGACTTCATACTTGCCCCTCTTTCCAAAACTCTTGCATTCACCTCCCTAACAACCCCATCCATAAACAAATTAAACAACCATGGAGACATCACACACCCCTGCCGCAAACCTACATTCACTGAGAACCAATCGCTTTCCTCTCTTCCTACACGTACACATGCCTTACATCCTCGATAAAAACTTTTCTCTGCTTCTAACAACTTGCCTCCCACACCATATATTCTTAATACCTTCCACAGAGCATCTCTATCAACTCTATCATATGCCTTCTCCAGATCCATAAATGCTACATACAAATCCATTTGCTTTTCTAAGTATTTCTCACATACATTCTTCAAAGCAAACACCTGATCCACACATCCTCTACCACTTCTGAAACCACACTGCTCTTCCCCAATCTGATGCTCTGTATCATGCCTTCACCCTCTCAATCAATATCCTCCCATATAATTTACCAGGAATACTCAACAAACTTATACCTCTGTAATTTGAGCACTCACTCTTATCCCCTTTGCCTTTGTACAATGGCACTATGCACGCATTCCGCCAATCCTCAGGCACCTCACCATGATTCATACATACATTAAATAACATTACCAACCAGTCAACAATACAGTCACCCCCTTTTTTAATAAATTCCACTGCAATACCATCCAAACCTGCTGCCTTGCCGGCTTTCATCTTCCGCAAAGCTTCTACTACCTCTTCTCTGTTTACCAAATCATCTTCCCTAACCCTCTCACTTTGCACACCACCTCCAGAAGACCGATTTCGCGATACCAGTTTGCATCAGCCTTCACTCCTGCCTGCAGTAGCATGCTTTTCCGACATGTTTCATGAGCTCCTCTTCGCCAACGGAACTACCTTGGCCCACCAGTGATGCTACTACGTTTGTGAATCAAGAACCATTGCAACACAAACCTCGCCAGGTGGTAGAGTGTCCCGCAGTGTATCGAGACAGACTTCCCCAGAACTTTTTTAAAGGGGAAGTAAGTGTTTATAGTTGCGTTACTGGAGTGGTAGTTTTCATACATTGTGCTTTGACAAGAAAATAGTGAAATTGGAAAAAAATGTAGCTTAGACATTGAAGCTTATTGATACAGTGGTCAAATTGATGAGAACTACTATTGACGTTTGTGTAAATAAATTATACATTTCCTTTTTCCATAGCCAGAGGTTGAACCATTATATGACATCCATTTTTTTTTTTCATTTCATTTCAAGCTAGAAGTTTCAGTTTTCTAGATTGTTTCTAACATTTTTCATATGTATATATGTATGTGTGTGTGTGTGTGTATATGTGCGTGTGTATGTGGGTGTGTGTGTGTATATATATATATATATATATATATATATATATATATATATATATATATATATATATATATATATATATATATATATATATATTATCCCTGGGGATAGGGGTGAAAGAATACTTCCCACGCATTCCTCGCGTGTCGTAGAAAGCGACTAGAGGGGACGGGAGCGGGGGGCCAGAAATCCTCCCCTCCTTGTACTTTTTTTAACTTTCTAAAATGGGAAATAGAAGAAGGAGTCACGTGGGGAGTGCTCATCCTCCTCGAAGGCTCAGATTGGGGTGCCTAAATGTGTGTGGATGTAACCAAGATGTGAAAAAAGGAGAGATAGGTAGTATGTTTGAGGAAAGGAACCTGGATGTTTTGGCTCTGAGTGAAACGAAGCTCAAGGGTAAAGGGGAAGAGTGGTTTGGGAATGTCTTGGGAGTAAAGTCAGGGGTTAGTGAGAAGACAAGAGCAAGGGAAGGAGTAGCAATACTCCTGAAACAGGAGTTGTGGGAGTATATGATAGAATGTAAGAAAGTAAATTCTCGATTGATATGGGTAAAACTGAAAGTTGATGGAGAGAGATGGGTGATTATTGGTGCATATGCACCTGGGCATGAGAAGAAAGATCATGAGAGGCAAGTGTTTTGGGAGCAGCTGAATGAGTGTGTTAGTGGTTTTGATGCACGAGACCGGGTTATAGTGATGGGTGATTTGAATGCAAAGGTGAGTAATGTGGCAGTTGAGGGAATAATTGGTATACATGGGGTGTTCAGTGTTGTAAATGGAAATGGTGAAGAGCTTGTAGATTTATGTGCTGAAAAAGGACTGATGATTGGGAATACCTGGTTTAAAAAGCGAGATATACATAAGTATACTTATGTAAGTAGGAGAGATGGCCAGAGAGCGTTATTGGATTACGTGTTAATTGACAGTCGCGCGAAAGAGAGACTTTTGGATGTTAATGTGCTGAGAGGTGCAACTGGAGGGATGTCTGATCATTATCTTGTGGAGGCTAAGGTGAAGATTTGTATGGGTTTTCAGAAAAGAAGAGTGAATGTTGGGGTGAAGAGGGTGGTGAGAGTAAGTGAGCTTAGGAAGGAGACTTGTGTGAGGAAGTACCAGGAGAGACTGAGTACAGAATGGAAAAAGGTGAGAACAATGGAAGTAAGGGGAGTGTGGGAGGAATGGGATGTATTTAGGGAATCAGTGATGGATTGCGCAAAAGATGCTTGTGGCATGAGAAGAGTGGGAGGTGGGTTGATTAGAAAGGTTAGTGAGTGGTGGGATGAAGAAGTAAGAGTATTAGTGAAAGAGAAGAGAGAGGCATTTGGACGATTTTTGCAGGGAAAAAATGAAATTCAGTGGGAGATGTATAAAAGAAAGAGACAGGAGGTCAAGAGAAAGGTGCAAGAGGTGAAAAAAAGGGCAAATGAGAGTTGGGGTGAGAGAGTATCATTAGATTTTAGGGAGAATAAAAAGATGTTCTGGAAGGAGGTAAATAAAGTGCGTAAGACAAGGGAGCAAATGGGAACTTCAGTGAAGGGCGCAAATGGGGAGGTGATAACAAGTAGTGGTGATGTGAGAAGGAGATGAGTGAGTATTTTGAAGGTTTGTTGACTGTGTTTGATGATAGAGTGGCAGATATATATATATATATATATATATATATATATATATATATATATATATATATATATATATATATATATATATATATATATATATATATATATATATATATATATATATATATATATATATATATATAATGTATGTATATATAAAGCACACCTTCCTCTCCACATCCAGGCCCTACAGTCACTTCCATGGTTTACCCTAGACTTTTCACATGCCCTGGATTAGTACATTGACAGCATGTCGACCCCAGTATACCTTTTCGTTATGATTCATTCTACTGTTTGCAAGCCTCTCTCCCTCTTGGATGTTAAGGCCCTGATCGCTCAAAATCTTTTTTACTCCATCCTTCGACCTCCAGTTTGTTCTCCTACTTCTCCTTGTTCCCTCCACCTCTTACACATATATCCTCTTTGTATTTCTTTCCTCACTCATTCTCTCTTTTATGTCCAAACCTTTTTAATACACCCTCTTCTGCTTTCTATATTACACTTTTTTATATTACTACACATCTCTCTTACCTTTTTAATAAGTACTCTATTAAACCAACTCATACCACATATTGTCCTTAAACATTTCACTTCTAAGACATCCACCCTCCGTTCAACCCTATTCATAGCCCACGCCTCGCAACCATATAACATCGTTGGACTACTATCATTTCAAACATACACATTTTTTGCGCTACGAGTTAACGTTCTCTTCTTTCACATATTTCTCATCGCTCTTAGAACCTTTCCCCCTCCCCCACCCTGTGACTCACCTCCGCTTCCATGGTACCATTCGCTGCTAAGTCCACTCCCAGATATCTAAAACACTACACTTCCTCCAACTTTTCTCCATTCACACTTACATCTCAGTTAACCTGTCCCTCAACCCTACTGAAGCTAATAACCTTTCTCTTATTCATATTTACGCTCGACTTTCTCATTTCACACTTCTCCAAACCTAGTCACCAACTTCTGCAGGTTTTCATTCCAAACAGCCACTAGAGTTGTACCATCGGCAAACAACAAATGACTCACTTCCCAAGCCTTCTCATCCCCAACACTCTGTATATTCGCCTTTCTCTCCGAAACTCTTACATTTACCTCCCTAACCATCCAATCCATAAACAAACTATACAACCATGGTGACATCACGCACCCCTTCCGCAGACCGACATTCACTGTGAACCAATCACCTCCTCTCTTCCTACTCGTACATATGCCTTACATCCCTGGTTAAAACTTTTCACAGCTTCTAACAACTTATGTCCCACACCATATACTCTTAAACCCTTCCACAAAGTATCTTCATCATCCCTCTCATATGCCTTCTCCAGATCCATAAATGCTACATACAAATCTATTTGTTTTTCAAAGTATTTCTTACATAAATTTTTCAAAGCAAACACCTGTTCCACACATCCTCTACCACTTCTGAAACACACTGCTGTTCCCCAATCTGATGCTCTGTACATGCCTTCACCCTCTAAATCAATACCCTCCCATATAATTCCCTATGAATACTCAAGAAACTTATGCCTCTCTAGTTTGAACACTCACCTCTACCCCCTTTGCCTTTGTACAGAGTCATTATGCATGCATTCCGCCAATCCTCAGGCAATTCACCAAGATCCAGACATACATTGAATATTCTTGCCAACCAATCAACAACACAATAATCCCCTTTCTTTTGTAAATTCTTCTGCAATACCGTCGTAAAGTGATAGACAGAGAACGGACTCACAGGAAAATAAGTATTACTTTATAGAATACACCAGTTTCAAGATGAACTATTGTTTTGTAATTTTCGAGAAAACACTTTCCCTTCGCTAAGTAGCCGACTTCAAACATAACATTACACTGTCTTCCTCCATACTCAAAACGCAAGTCAGGATTTAACCACAGGACCACCAGTTCTCTTAAGTTTTCAGTGACAGAAACGAAAAGTCTTCCCCGATGTCCTCATGCATGGTTAAAAATTCTCAGACTCATGTCGATACAGCGTATGTGATCTACAGGTTCTGAGGTTCTTGAAGTTCTGAGAAAAGGAATTCCTCCATGAAGAAGCCTTTCATCATATGATGAGTGAAGACGATCATTTCCGACTATAATAGCACATAAGTAGACTCATCGAGTACTAATGCCAAAGCCCATTTCCTTTCATCCCTGTTATCACTTGTTCTAGATTATCATTATTCATCTTATCAGTTTGAAGTCCATTGTATCGCCCTGAAATAAGATCTTTCATTTCTTAGCTTCAAATTCACCAAAAACTGACCTTACATTGTCTATTATCAAATCTGAAGAGTTGTTTTCTCAGTCACGCGTGGTTTTTCTTTTTTTTTCACTGAAAAATGAGAGGAGTTACTCGGTATGAGGCTTCCAGTGCCCTAGAGTTTGCATGTGCAAAAGGGCTCAGTCTACTCTCCATGGCTTCTGAAATTTCGTCTTACTCTTGAAAAACTCAGTGACTCTGTCTTTGAATTCCTCGAGAAGTTGTTCATTGCTTTTCCAGCTAACTAGTCTTCTTACTTCCGAAGTGAACACCTGACAACAGATGATATATTGGGATCTTTATTTTTTTCAAAGACTTTTCTATGAGGATTATAAAAAAAAAAAAAACGAGAATTCATCTCGAGATGCTCGATTACTTGCCACCAGATTAGACAGGGAGGAATGAAAGTTTTGTGTAGATAATGGTAAAAGTAGAACACTCCCAGGGAATATTAGTGTCAAAATTTACTCATCTCACTGTTTCATCTACCATTAACTTTGAGACAGTTTTCAGAAACGTAGATGTAAAGTAGAATAATTTTTGCATCATTGACTAAAGTATAAATGTACTAATTCTTGATAGCAAAGACATAAGAATTTTCATTACGGAATAAATTTCATTGCTGATAATTCTTTGGATTTGGCTATTGGCGGTTCCAGCGTCCCAAAGGTCGTAAAACGTTTCTAAATCTAATGATTTATGAACCTTTGGGGCCATCTGCCACATGGTGGAGCTCAGCTATTTATATAACTATATTTAGATTTTTCATCCGTAATGCCGAACGAACTAGAGAGGGATTACTGAAAAGATAGTGATAACACGAATAAAAAAGACGAGTAGCCAACTTCTCAAAACACGTCAATAGATATCCGACTGAAAATTGATCATTCATATTTTTTTCTTTGTTTAATTATGCGGTATATCATGTTAGCATTCATATATACCGCCTATGTTACCGCACTGGCGTTCATAACTTTAATTAGCTATGGCAAGAAAACAGAAAAAAATTATGATAATATTCTGAATATCCTCGTGGCGGGGGGAAACAGCTAGCTGCGCTTGCGTGTTTACCTGTTTTGCCCACAGACGGCAGCCCATATCAGTGTCTGACAGCAATCATAAGCTTGGAAAAAGACGTTGGATTTCCCTCCTATGTTTTCATTTTTTATGATTTTGAAAACAAGTTGAATAGCACCAATTACAACGCACCTTGACGCCTGGCTATGAAATACCTTTTTTCACCTACTTAGAAACTCATGGACTGCCAGTGTCCAATATCCCCTTAGAAAGCAAAAATGCAATTCATTGACAAATAGTTACCACTATCTTGGAATGCATATAGGGAAGTTTCCCATACCAGCACATTACTGAGCACAAGAAGGTCAGAGGAAATGATACACTCTCTTCGCACATGATACAATGGATATTGAAATATAAGATTCAGTAATCGTTATAAGTCATCGTGTAAAGCTTGAATTTATGATGATGTGAGAAATGGGGACGTAAGAAGAGCAGCGATATACCCAGACTCAGGAGAAATTTTTTTTTTTTTTTTTTTTTTTTTATACTTTGTCGCTGTCTCCCGCGTTTGCGAGGTAGCGCAAGGAAACAGACGAAAGAAATGGCCCAACCCCCCCCCATACACATGTACATACACACGTCCACACACGCAAATATACATACCTACACAGCTTTCCATGGTTTACCCCGGACGCTTCACATGCCTTGATTCAATCCACTGACAGCACGTCAACCCCTGTATACCACATCGCTCCAATTCACTCTATTCCTTGCCCTCCTTTCACCCTCCTGCATGTTCAGGCCCCGATCACACAAAATCCTTTTCACTCCATCTTTCCACCTCCAATTTGGTCTCCCTCTTCTCCTCGTTCCCTCCACCTCCGACACATATATCCTCTTGGTCAATCTTTCCTCACTCATTCTCTCCATGTGCCCAAACCATTTCAAAACACCCTCTTCTGCTCTCTCAACCACGCTCTTTTTATTTCCACACATCTCTCTTACCTTTACGTTACTTACTCGATCAAACCACCTCACACCACACATTGTCCTCAATTGTCCTCAGGAAAATTATTGTGCGAAATATAAAGAACTCAAAAATTTCTCCGATTACATGAATCTAGGAAGTGGAGGCATTGTAGTGGAGGTTTTGTGGAATTAATAAAGAAGGAATATGAACATGGGTATATACCCGTAGTTTCAAATATACAGAAAAGCTACGAGTAAGGAAGGTTTACTTCAATAAGATGTGTCAAGAAGCTTCGGAGCTTAACAATGTGCTGTTACGAAAATATAGGCAGAATTCCAGCAAGCCAGGATATGAAAGGTGTAAGTAAGCAAAAGAATTTACCAATGTAGGAAATGAGATATATAAGAAAATTCTGAATAGAATATTACGGGCAAGGGAGAAGAATAGCTGCAACATTTTCATCATTTTATCCAGACAAACAATTTCATTCGCAGAGCAGCTAATCAGACTAAAGGATTTAAAGAAAAGACTGGTAGAGGAAATGTTCAAGATGTCGCCGGCGAGAAGTAGAGTTCCAAGGGAGTAAAAGAGCGGAGACTAGTCATGTCTACTTATAAGAAAGGAGCCCGGGAGGTCGCTCTGAAGTACACATCAGTCTCCCTGAGGAGTGCGATCTGTAAAGCGCTGAAAAATATAACAAAGACAAAGAAGATGAAGGACTTCTTAAAAGGAGGAGCTACCCAGGTGTGAGACGATACTGTTTACCAGAAAGGGTTGTTTGGTTAGTTGTTTGGGCTTTATGCCTATCAACAGCATGGGTCACTGAGGTCGACAACATCAAGCTATATCAGGCAAACAAAAAACTTTAACACCCTCTTCTTCATGTGTTGAATCTTTTTAGACCACATACACTCGCATTATGCAGGTGGTCCAAGGGAAAAGAGGTTCTAGATTTCTAAGAGAGAGTAAGCTCCACTTATGACAGAAAAGGCTGAGCAGATTGCTTACATCTGGACCGTCAAAAAGCTCACAGAGCTTTCCGAAATGGGTTGAAGTCATCACTAGCGTGTTACAGGTTTTGGTTTTTGGGCCTTTGTTTCTCTTGATCTATAAGAATGACTTGCTAGAGAAATTGGATTCTTAACTGAATATGTTTGAATGAAGTGGGGCATCGGTTAGCGTTCTTTACCGTGACATATTCACGAGACAACCATTATCGATCGCAAAGGTTCGATTCCTGGTTGCAGCATATGATCTACAGTGAATCCAGCTGTTCATTCACCTCTACGTGTTGGTCAATAGAATGGGTGCCTGACTCTCCATAGCAAAAGTAGCCATATGTAGGTATTACACTGATGCTGGTATTGATATGAAAATTAGTTGATTATTAAGATATTGATGACAATGACTGATGATGTCAAGAGATGATAGTTGATGATACTTGACAAACCAACTCCTTTAGGACGAACAAAAGCATCAACCTTAAAGTCTCAACGGTACGAAAAATATAATAGTGAAAAATGACAAAGAAAACACATGTTCATGCGATCAGGGGAAATACTTTGTGCCCTGGTCTGATGTCACACGAAGCATCGAGATAAGATGCCGCTTCGAAGAATGAGACGTCTTGGGGTCGAGTTAAGGACCCTTTGTGACAGGCCCTATGCAAGTGAAGGAAAGTGTAACTGTACACTCAGAAACTTCCTCCTCTTCTTGGTTAGTATTCGAAATTAACTCCAGTCTTTGATAATCAGTCTTTGGTGTAATAAGGAGCCTTTGAACACTGTTTGACTCACGGGACTAGTCATCTTTATGGTGACGGCTATGGGCAAACCTCTGCTCTCGGGATATTATTGCTGAATTCTCTTTTTCCTTTCCCGAGGTCTAAGAGTCAGATACATACGTACTTTATCGTAACTGTCGATTTACGCGAAGAGGTATTCACTGTTGAAGTCTTTGTGTTTGTAACCCATCATATGAAGCTTTGTTAGAGCTCTGAGCATGGCTAAAGCTGCCTCCATGCATTTCCTGAACGGTTGTCTAGATATTGCCAGAGGCGCATACCTTTACAAAGACCCATGGCAATCACGTCTGGCCTCTTTACTTCATGAAACCGTAGCGTCCTAACCATTACCAAGAGGAACCGTTAGAGGCTATGTATACACAAGATCTGACCAATCTGCCCTAACATGATCCACATGCCCAGAACAACATGCCCTACTTAACCCACCCTCACCTGATAAGATTACTCCCTCATTCCCCAACCTGACTGACCGATAACTATCTGATACATCTGGCTTAGTCCTGATATGTACACGATTCATTTTTTTTCTCGTCCAGAACCCTCTTTAACTGTCATTTCAACCCTATTAAGATACAATTCATCCTTACCAACAAGGTTCCCATCACTACCAAAGATATCCCACAAATCTATGTACGGTCGGTTTGGAGGGGGTGAAGTGGTATTGGATGTGGAAGGCATTTAGCTGTAAAGTGCGAAGATGCATTGAATAAATTTCTTATTCTGAATTTTGTTTGCTGAATATGCAATTTTGATGCCATATGTTTATATCTCCGGCACACGTAGGGTGAATGTGTGTGTGTGTGTGTGTGTGTGTGTGTGTGTGTGTGTGTGTGTGTGTTTAGAGTGATGCTCTGTGTTGGTTTAGGAATACAAGTAGCTATTCCAAGCTGAGAACCGTCCATTCTGAACAGTATATCGATGGATAATTCGAGCCTATTTCTAGGCTCCGAGGCTCTGTGAGAATCGTGTTCCATTCTTTTTTTCGATCTTGAATATTCCTGTTCTCTAAGTATTCGATGTTTCTTAGTCGTTGTTTTTATGTGTGTAACTTTCCTCAAACACGACACAGCTGCTTTCCAGCTGCAACGTAGACGTTGGTCTCATTAATTTCAATTTACAATTGCAATTAACAACACGTCATAGCTGCTTTTCAGCTGCAACGTAGATATTGGTTTTCACCAATTTCATTAGCAATCTTCATGTTGCAATGCTTTATCTCTAACCCTCTGCAGCACCAGCATATGTTATATGAAGGCCAGACCGGTATGGCCAGGACGCGTGATGCTAGGGAGTATTTGTAGTGTGGCATCGTTTATGTAAAAGAATGTCCATTTTTATGTTCCCTGTTGTGTAAGTTATAGATAACGTCAGTGATAAGATGCTTACGTGAGGGACCCCGAGGAGTTATGGGAATTTTGGTGATGTTGCTCTTCCAAGTTCCGATTTGGGTTTTCCTCGTGTCCCTTTCTTTGATGTGTAAGGTTTAGTTAACCCTCCCGTGACTGCTGTTTCTCTACTATAACAAGTAAGATCACAGAGATGAAGCTCCGATACTTCTAGAAGTCATATCAATTGTCACTGTATAGGTATTCTATTATCTAGGGTGCCACTTTCATAAAAGACTGCTTATTCTTCTGAATACTAAATCTAGTATCATATGAAAGAAATAGTCTGATAGTTCTTTGAGGTATCATCTGGCATTCCTGATTTTGGTATCACTGTTTCTCTAGTTTCTTTAATCATCTTCAACGTAGTACATGCCGAAAAGGCAATGAAGGCCTTTCACTGATAAGATAAACATGAGTTTCTCATGCATTTAGCTCTTTCCTGGGACTATTCTTTTCGTTTTTAGTATTCAGGATGAATATCCCTAGTTCTGATATGTCTGTATGAAATGTCAATGTTGTCTTTATGTCTATGACAGATAATAGTAAGAGGATAACTGGATGAATCTGTGGTCTTGACTAAGCCACGTCTCACTCCAGTTGAGGCTCTTTAGGCAAACTCTTGACCAAAAGGATTTGTGATATGAACATGAATAAGTAAAAGTTGTGGAAAACCAGATTTTTGTAACCTGTTTGAATTCAGACACCCATGACTCCCTCTCCTGTCTTACGTGGTATATCTAATGAAATTCGAATATATTTGTATCAAAAGCGACAATTAGATGATTACCAACAATATTGACCTATGACCTACTTAGTGCTATGTTATCTGGAATTCTAAATGTAGATCCCATAAGCTGTAAATTCATTCCATTTTATGTTTATGATTTTTATAGAGGTAAAAAAAGATCAGTACTTCTCAAATCTTTTAGTCCCACAACTCTCCTGAATATGAATGCGTTGATTCACTCACACACCCCCCGCCTACACAGCTAATAGGGCACTATGATTCGTCACTGTAGCATCACACCTAAACTTTTGAAATTTTGAAGACCATTTTCTATAGATCTACATAAAATCACTTGAATGAACGAAGAAATGCACCTGATGGAGACCTGGCGAACCCATCAAAAACAGAAACAAGCAATATAAACTGATGTACAGAAGTGGAAACTGGAGGACCGTGAAAATGCAGACTACATATAGCAGGGATATATCCTCGGTCTTTCTCCGCAAGGCTTTGATTTAATGACAGCGACCTCGCGTGATGTCAAAAATCAGTCGCAGGTCACCGCACTGGCCTCTCTATTTATTGCATAGCTTCATGTGACCTAGGCTTACCAATAAGGTCAGAGGTCAACGACTGGATATCTACGTCCTTAACGAAAGTAAGCTTACCTCTGCCAGTCACAAGTCGTATATGATTCCAGGGAGCCATCATTATCTACTGGGAGGGCTTTCATTCTGCCATTACCATCCGAAGAGTGATAAGGCCTAGCCTTACATATGTACACCGCGGTCACCACCTGTGTTAGTCATTCATCTTGATGGAATACGCCTGGGACTTTGTTATATCAAAATCAAGGGTTCCATAAGGTTTCTCCTCCGTCAATGGCAGCAGAGCCTCATCTCCCATGCTCTTCACCGGGGATTTCGTGTGATGCTACCTTCCGCAGTTCCGACACGATCTCGGTTATGCCTCCTACCCTTCGGGCACAAGCTGGCAACTACCGCATTCTCGCCTAACTATGGAACATCAGTTTCCTCTCATCTTCCCCATCAGCAGCAAAGCTACGGGACTTTGGTATCTCCTTATCTCCTCCACTGAAGAACTTCGGAGACCTTGATACACCACCTATCCTGTAGTTGTACTGTAAGACCTACGCAAAAACGCATCTTTTACGGAACTCTTCCAATACCTCTTGCACCTGCAGTAGCATCTTGCCATGGGCTGCAATACCTACATACTTACTGTGTTGTTGATTTTATTTTCCCACTCCTCTCCCAGTCCTCACAATTACGAACCTGGGACCCCCCGGAGATGACATGGAGAGACTTTGGGACAAGTTTACACTGTGCTTACTTTCAGTTTTCCTTGACCCAACCATACTCGCCCCTGTTGTCTTAATACTAACCCTACCCAATCTGCGCCCAATGGCATCCTATAATCTTTACCCTTTGGTCTCCTTGACAGGCTCAGACAATACTTTCTATGCGACCTGAGCTCTGCTGCCGCTGCCGCCACCTCCCACGTGGACAATCCTGACCTTACTGGGCTTCTTACCACCTTTATCTTCCAGTCAGCATTTAGCGCCCAACCAGCTACAGCAACCAAGGTCCGAGTTTACTTACATCACGAGGTAAACAATGTGAAGAAAGGGAGTAGTGAGGCAATATTTTTCCAGTCTCACTCCACAATGTAGTAGCGCAAACCGTCGTAGGTCGCCGCACCTGCCACTGTAATCATTGCATTAAGCAATTGACTATTACCTCGAACGACCTAGTGTGACTTAGGCTTATCCTTGAAGTCTGAGTGCAGTAACACTTTCCAGGAAAACGACAGAAGACCTATCTCCACTGGCCCTCTGCCAATGAGCCGTTTCTTGATTCACAAGGGTTATCTTCATCTACTGGGACTGCCTTCGTTCCACCATTATGACCGACAGAATGACAAAGCTTTGCAGCACATGAGCATCGCCGAGGTCACCGTCTGTGTTAGAAAGTTCTATATACACAGTGAGATAGTATGTGGACCTATTATTTCCTTCATCACTTGAAGGTGTTCATGGTTTTTTGGGAAGTGGCTACATATTGACGTTGACGGTTTAAATGACCATGGAAGTTGATAAGACTAAAGTCCATATAACCGATCAATCATCCTCGTCAATCAAGCGGTCAACTTGCTTCGGTCTACAAGTGCACTGGTGGTGTCTAAATACGTCTGGAGGAGCCCTTGCAGCTCCTCAAGTATCAGTATCAATGTCATTCTACAGTATAGAACCTCATGCACTTATCTGTCCCAGCGGCAACAAAGCCATGAGACAGATATTCCTCATTCCCTCTGCCGCAGAACTTTCCTCAACTCCTGCACATCCAGTAGAATTACGCCTTAGGTTACATCATCTCTGTACTCAAGATAAGTTGATACATGAATACTGATTTCTATGACGAAGATCAGTGAGGAAGATTTGGATTCTAAGGGACTAATAGAGCACTCTATTTGTGGTTTTAACCGTGTGCGCTTGTACAAGTCTTTCAGTCCTCATCATTACAAAATTTGAGCTATTTACGAACACCCAGAAAACATGATTTGATATCCAAAACCTAGACAGCAGCACAACCACGAAACATCTTTAAGAAATCACATACCATCCATCGGTATAAGCAATGATGTCATTGTTTATGTTACTGACCATGAGTCAGCCCGTGCCCACCCGGGACAGATTTGTATGAGTTTGGATCTTTGGGCACAACAGTTTACCCATTACCATATTTCACCTGTTTATCCTACCCTCGGGAGTAATCGATACATTGGTACGTGAGTTAAACTGGATTGTGTGTACGTATGTATATATATACAAAATTAAAGAAATTATACGATCGGGTTAAGAGACAGGCTAACACAAATTTAAAATTTTCTCCCCTGTAAACACACTGACACACACACACACACACACACACACACACACACACACACACACACACACACACTTAGTTGGGGTGTATAGATATGACATTAGAAGCATATTTTCAGTGAAAGTTCATAATCTTCATGCATATATTTTCTTTAAGACTTTATTTTCCACTTCACCTTTTCTGTCTTATACTTTCCTTTCCCTCTCCTAATCAACCACCAAAAAAACCCCTGCAATCCTCGCATTCTGTAGAATAACTGGATCCTGCAGATAATACCGTCAACCGTCAACCTTCATATGACATCGTCATCGACCCTCAGGACTTCAGTTACCTGGCTTTCCTATATGCTGCCATGTACCCATAATGTCCTCTACCAACCATATCTACATCCTCTCCCTACCCTCTCCACACTCACATAATATCTGGGCTTTCCTCAGTTCATTATCAGTACATTCGTCCCATTCTTCAATCTGTAAAAATCAAACTATATGAAACTAAATAATGTAAGACAGAGTATTTCAGTTGTTGCATCCAGGGAAGGGTAAGAATTCAGGGTACGTAATTACTTCCGCATTAATCACGGGAAAGCACGTCAGTAATCAAGAATACGGAGGTAATTAGGAGAGTGAAGACAATGAAAATGTGAAGAGCCTCGGAGCTAACGCTTAATTACATTCCTCTACAGCGTCAATCTTCAGTTTTAGAGTAATGAAAAAATTCCTTTTCCCAGAGGAGGAGAGGTTGAGATGGTCGAATGTATATATACCGCTAGATTGAAGCACACTTAACTGATATTCTCCATACAATACTGATCATTGCTGCTGAAATATGAAGATAATTTAGACGTATTTTTCATTGAGACAAGACATAAATCATTTCTGGCTAAGCTCTACCATCGCGATCAATGCAGCTCCACGTCGATGCATTAATTACGCCACGAACTTAAAGAAAAGGCTTGAGCAGCGAGCCTTGCTTAATCGCAGGTCTTATTTCTATCGGCGTCAGCAGCCTTTCTGCTGGGTTTGTAGAGGTTGTATGTTTGTTTTGATCCATTCTCTTTGTTTCTGTTTCTTTCTGACTCTCTCTCTCTCTCTCTCTCTCTCTCTCTCTCTCTCTCTCTCTCTCTCTCTCTCTCTCTCTCTCTCTCTCTCTCTCTCTCTCTCTCTCTCTCTCTCTCTCTCTCTCTCTCTGCCGGGATCCCCACACGATAGCCCTGCACCGAGCAAAATTTCGTCGTAGGTACTCGTACGCAAATACTCGCAATTGCTCCCTCTTCTTTCCCTCTACTTGCTTCTCACTCCTCCCCCTTCTGCCCCCCATCCCCTTGTGGATTCCCCTCTGTGGCTCACTCTCCCTCATAATTTCTGTAATATTAGGTCCTGGCGAGGGGACGTGGGCTGGTGTTTGCCCGGGGTCGGGGCTCCTCGAGGGGAAACCGCCGCAAAGTGAGAGGCAAACAAAGCCTTAATCTACTTGGTTCTGACCTGATCCCTGCGTTCACCTCTCCTCCTCTCTTTTTCCCGCTCTTCATCCTTCTGTGTTTGTCGTCACGAAGAAGATGGAAGGTAAGTACGCTGAGGTGGATAAGGCAATAGATATAAATAGGAAGAAAAGGAGAGAGAGCAGAAAGAAGAAGCATAAAAAAAGGGAAAAATGGAATCAATGAAGTTGGGGGAGGAGGCAGGTCAGGTACGAAAGTGAAGACGAAAAGATGAGAAGGCAGGGAAAGGATTGGTAGGAAGTTGGAGTAAAGAGATGCATAAGAGAAATACCAGTAAAAGGTGAGGAATAAAGACCAGAGAAAAATAACAACAAAGCATCAGAGAGAGAGAGAGAGAGAGAGAGAGAGAGAGAGAGAGAGAGAGAGAGAGAGAGAGAGAGAGAGAGAGAGAGAGAGAGAGAGAGAGAGAGTATGCAACTAGCTTTTCTAATGACAAAAGTTCGTAAGACAGAAAATGGAAGCTGAATATTACGTTGAGCAGAGACAACACAACGACAGGATGATAAACACAGAAACTTTTCGAATTAAAGTGGCACCGAGGTAGGACGGCAGATAATGTAGTGACTTAAGTAACACGAAATTAACAAGAAACTGAATTAAACTGGAAACGTGATTATTTGCAAACCTAAGCAGTATGTCTCCATCCATATTGCCACTCATCATCATGTTCACATCTGAAGGAAACATCACCAAATTCATCTTCCCAACACACTTGGGAGCCCTAATTTACTTCATAGGTCATCTTTTATAAGGCCTCATTTTCACCACACCTTCTTCACTTCATCCTAAGGGTTCTGATTAAATGCGACCTTCACTACACCCTTAACATCACTGCACCCTCAAGGGTCCTGTCAAATAACATCGCGACGTCTTCATCTTCACTATACCCTTCTCCACTGCGCCCCCAATACCAATAGTCTTTGGCCTGATTCTTACAATTCAGGTCATAGTCCATCTTCAATGAACCTCAATCCTCACTGCACTCTTGTGTTCATTGAATACGGCACCACTGGCCTTTGACTCGCCTATTATAGATCAGGTTCAACGCTATGTAAGCTCCACCCTCATTCTCACCATATCCCAATCTTCATTACACCATTAGCACCAATGGCCCATGACCTTACCCATACAGACCAGGTCACACCATGTTCATCCTCGCTGTCCTATTCACTACAACCGCAACACTCCTGGAATTTGACCTGTTCCTTACGGGTCAAGTCAATTAAATTCTACTCTAAAACCTTATCTTCGCACATGTTCTCATCTCATTTTACTTTATCGCCGAATGGCCCTTGACCTGAAAACTACGGGTCAGGTCAAAAATCATAATCACTATACCTTTATCTTCTCTCAATCATCATAACAACTCCCTCATTATCAGTGTAACTCATATTGTGCCATGTCAAGAGCCATCTTTACTGCACTTTCATCTCAGGAAGTACTCGTACCAATGGTTCTCATTTTTGCTAAATCCTCATTTGTACACTCATCTACTTTGCACCACTGGAAACACTAGACCCTGACCTAACCCCTACGGGTGAAGTCAGCAGCCATCTTCGCTGTATCTTAATCGACACCACTTGCCTTAGATCAACACCTCATGTCCAGTACATCCTCATCATCACTACACTCTTAACACCACTAACCTTTAATGAAGATATGTTGACGTCCAACACATCTTCATTATTCCATGGTAAGGGAAATTATTTGCATGAAAATGAAATTAGAGAGAACAGGTAACAAACACAATATGATTTCCCCCCAACAAAAGGGAACATAATATGAATGCGTTATTCTATTTTCTGAAAAACCACGCAATTCATGGTTATACATAAGTCTGAAAAAGGAATTGTATTGTGTCCCGAAGCAGCCGAAGAATAAAGAAAAAAAATCATCTATCAGAGAGACTAGAAAAAGGGAAGTAATACCGGGAAGGATACCACGAAGCAATTTTACAGAATCTTCTATCTCTTCATCAAAACGCTCTCCATGACTTTTTCTTGGTATACATCCCCGACGAAAATACCCTACTTATGCCACTCTATCACCAAACACATTAAAACATCCTTCAAAATACTCACTCCATTTCCTCCTCATTCCATCGCTACCTGCTATCATTTTTTCGTTTTGCCCACTTCACCAATGTTCCCATTTGTTTTCTTGTCTTTCTTATATCATTCACCTCCCAAAACTTCTTTTTATTCTCCCTAAAGTTTATTGATACTTGCTCACCCCAACTCTCATTTGCCCTGTTTTTCAATCCTTTCACCTTTCTCTTGACCTCCTGTTGCTTCTTTCATACATCTTGTAATCATTTGCACTCGTCTGTTAGGAACGCCCAAACGACTCTATTTTCTGTTTCATCTCACAACTCTGACAACTGTTTCTAGTCTGCTCACCTCCCTCCTTTCGCATGCCACATACATCTCTTGCACATGCCATAACCGCTTCTCTAAGTATCTCCCATTCCTCACCCGCTCCCCTAGCTTCATTTACTTTCACATTTTGCCATTTTACAATGTAGCTCTCCTGGTATTTCTTCTCATAAGTCTTTTATCGAAGCTCACCTACTCTCACCACTCTGTTCTCCTTAACACCGTTTCTTCTCTTTCGATAACCTATAAAAATCTTCACCCGCGCCTTTAACAGCTGCTTTCCCCAACATATTCTCATCTAAAAGTCTCTCATTTACACACCTATGATTTGTTATGTAATCAAATAGTGCCTGGTGACCATCACTCTCACTCAAATATTTATACTTGTGTATATCTCTCTTTCAAACCAAGTATTCCCAGTCACCAGTCCTTTTTCAGTACACAGCTCCACAAGCTAGTAACCAGTTCCACTCAAAACACTGAGTACCCCAGGCGTCCCAGTTATACCATCAAATGCCACAATACTTACCTTTGTATGTAAATCATCCATCATTAATACTTGGTCTCTTAAATCGAAAATGTTGATACGCTCACTCAGCTGCTCCCAAAACATTTTCCTCTTGTGATCTTTCTTCTTATGGCCAGGTGCATAAGCATTAGTGATCGCCCATCTCTCGCCATCTATTATCAGTCTTACCCACATGAATCTATATTTTGTTCTTTAAACTCTATTACACATTTTCACAATACCTGCTCAGGATTAGTGCCACTCCTTCCCTAGCTCTTGTCTTCTCACCAACCCATGACTTTATGCCTGAGACATTTCCAAACCATTTTTCACCGTTACCCTTAAGCTTCGTTTCACTCAGAGCCAGAACATCCAGGATTCCTTTCGCAAGCATCCTAACTATCTCTCCTATCTTCTCATCTTGGTTAGATCCACACACTTAGAAACTCCAGCCCATCTCACAGTAATCGATCAAGTCTCTGTCACTGATGAGCACAAGACTGGAGATATATTGCCCTCTAGGATATTTATCAGTTGACGTATAAAAACGTGTCTTCAGTCAAGTTAATTAATTTGCTTTCTTAACTGTTAACGTATTGATTTCATATTCAGATTGCTAAAGCTACCTGCTAAGGTAACTCATTTATTGTCTGTGATAGATTTTATTTCGTCTTGTAAAATATTATCATCTTTCATATCCCAGGAAGGTCTACATATGATACCAAAAGTCAATATTTTTGTTGTTGTTGTTGGCAGTATCAGTGTGAAGAGAATCATAGTATCAGTATGTAATTCGCCTACTTCAACTGTATTTACGATCTTATGCAAACAATCTATTCTGAATTGTTTGCATCACGTTATCTGTGATAAGACATGACGTCAGCTCATTCTGTTATGTAATGATTCTCCTTGCACTGTTTTATATCACACTGATTTTGTTCTACGATTTATGTGCGTGTTGAAAAGCATTTGTCTAGTCCCTGTTTAAGAAATTATTTTTACTCGCGTAAATGTTTCAAACTTTGTGTGTTTACAGCAATGGTGTGTTTACAGTCGAACCGTGACCTTGATCTGACCAGTCCTGCGTTGTTGATAACCAGCTTTTTTGCCTGGTTTTGACAGGGAAGCGACCTAAAGCTACCTTATTGTGCCATTTCCCGTAACTTCCTAGTGTTCAACTTGCGCTAGTTGGCCTATCTTGACATGTTGTCTTTTCTTCTCTGACTTTACATGTGCCTTTGATAAGTTCCTATACTATTTGGGATGTGACATCATGCTGCCTTAATCTGACTTTTGCCCACCTGCTTCTATTTGAGAAATGACATTTACTTCCTGGGAAATAATCAATAGCTGTCCTGTACCGTAATATTTCCTACCTTCTTCGTTCCTTACCTACACCTCGTCTGTTACATCTAGTTAGCCTGTCCTGTCATCTGTCTTATCAGGTTGACTAATTTTATCATGTGGATTCATTTCAAAGAGAGAGCATAAACAAAGACAAAGCTTTTTGAAAATACGAACCCAACAACGTAGGCTTACCTTCTTCCATTTAAATTGATGTCATCTCTGACTAAGAGGACTCAGACCCAGCAAGAGTGTATCAAAAACATCAATTTTTTTTTTCTCTTCCCTACAGAAAGCTTCATTTCTACTGTTTATCCCGATATTGTACTAGAGAAACTTCCATTATATCTGGGTAGTACCCCTGATATGCTTATTTCCTTTCCGCCCAATTTCCACTTGCAGATGAAAGTCTTATACCTTGCTACAATTTTCTCTGACCTACCACTAACTATAAAACTATTCCACACTTGACCACAAGAGTCTTATCATTAGTAGTGTTTGCGACAATGTTAACAAACTTTCCTAAGATATTCTGTATTTTAGCACAAGGAATGCAATTTCTTTTTCTCCTGTTTCCCCTTGCACAAAACTCCTGCTGTTATTCTTTAACTGAGGAGCCCCTAAATAGAGTGATACTGTACTCCTGTACTTCTTTCTCCGGTAAACTAAATGTGTTTTGAGTCGGTACCTCCTTGGCCTGATCTGCAGCTGCAACTTGAGAGAGAGAGAGAGAGAGAGAGAGAGAGAGAGAGAGAGAGAGAGAGAGAGAGAGAGAGAGAGAGAGAGAGAGAGAGAGAGAGAGAGAGAGAGAGAGAGAGAGAGAGAGAGAGAGAGAGAGAGAGGTAAATATAGTTATATGTTGTCAAGTGTTATGTAAGAGGGAGATAGGGTACATAAAGATAATTTAATGAAGCTAGTGAGACAAATAAAAGACGTAAAAAAGTCGTATAAGTTTTGTGTTTCACTAATTCTATAAAATTCTACTCCATCACATTCAATACTAAGAAAAAGGGAGACAACTTTAGAGACTCCATACATCATCCCGTTAAGGTCAGTTAACAAACAAGGAAAAAATCACAAATCAGGACGAGAAGGACACCCCCCCCCCCTAGTGGTGGGTTGTGAGACTTAGTTGTCTTCATACATTCCATGTGAGTGAAACAGGAGTCTTATGCGGACGAGATAAGACATTACCATGATTGCTTTCTCATGATATAGAAGTCTTCGTCAGTACTATAAACATGTGTTGCTCCTTAACTTGGATGGAGATATGCATGAAAATATTATCCTGTGTTTTGCTATCTTTTGAATTATGATTACATACATCTGTGTATTTTCCTCACTTCCGGTTAGGAATATTCATGTCTCCATATGCAAACGCAAAAATATTTCAAAATGAACACAAACATGCACAATATATATATATATATATATATATATATATATATATATATATATATATATATATATATATATATATATATATATATACATATATATATATATATATATATATATATATATATATATATATATATATATATATATATATATATATATATATATATATATATATATATATATATATATATATATGTATATTAACTTTTTTCTTATACTTTGTCGCTGTCTCCCGCGTTAGCGAGGTAGCGCAAGGAAACAGACGAAAGAATGACCCAACCCATCCAAATACACATATATATACATACACGTTCACATAAGCACATATACATACCTATATAGTCTAACGTATAGGAATATACGTTGTATACATACATTGTATATAAGTGTATATACATATATACGCATGTACATAATTAATACTTGCTGCCTTTATTCATTACCGTCGCCACCCTGCCACATATAAAATGACAACACCCTCCCAACACATGAGCCCGAAGTAGCGCTAGGAAAAGACAACAAAGGCCACATTCGTTCACACTCAGTCTCTAGCTGCCATGTATTATGCATCGAAACCACAGCTCCCTTTGTACATCCAAGCCCTACAAAACTTTCCATGGTTTACACCAGACGCTTCACATGCCCTAGTTCAATCCATTGACAGCACGTCGACCCCGGTATACCACATCGTTCCAATTCAACCTATTCCTTGTACGACTTTCACCCTCCTGCATGATCAGGCCCCGATCGCTCAAAATCTTTTTCACTCCATCTTTCCACCTCCAATTTGGTCTCTCACTCCTCCTCGTTCCCTCCACCTATGACACATATATCCTCTTGGTCAATCTTTCCTCACTCATTCTTTCCATGTGACCAAACCATTTCAAAACATGCTCTTCTGCTCTCTCAACAACACTCTTTTTATTACCACACATCTCTCTTACCCTTTCATTACTTACTCGATCAAACCACATCACACCATATATTGTCCTCATACATCTCATTTCCAACACATCCACCCTCCTGCACACAACTCTATCTATAGCCCACGCATCGCAACCATATAACATTGTTGGAACCACTATTCCTTCAAACATACCCATTTTGGCTTTCCGAGATAATGTTCTCGACTTCTACACATTTTTCAAAGCTTCCACAACTTTCGCCCCTTTCCCCACCCTGTGACTCTCTTCCGCTTCCATTGTTCCATCCACTGCCAAATACACTCCCAGATATCTAAAACACTTCACTTCCTCCAGTTTTTCTTCATTCAAACTTACCTCCCAGTTGACTTGTCCTTCAACCCTACTGTACCTAATAACTTTGCTCTTATTCATATTTACTCTCTGCTTTCTTCTTCCACACACTTTACTAAACTCAGTCACCAGCTTCTGCAGTTTCTCACATGAATCAGCCACTAGCGCTGTATCATCAGCGAACAACAACTGACTCACTTCCCAAGCTCTTTCATCTACAACAGACTGCATACTTGCCTCTCTCTCCAAAACTCTTGCATTCATCTCCCTAAAAACTCCATTCACAAACAAATTAAACAACCATGGAGACATCATGCACCCTTGCTGCAAACCGACATTCACTGAGAACCAATTACTTTCCTCTCTTCCTACTCGCACACATGCCTTACATCCTCGATAAAAACTTTTCACTGCTTCTAGCAAGTTTCCTCCTACACCATATATTCTTGATTCCTTTCACAGAACATCTATCAAATGCCTTCTCCAGATCCATAAATGCAACTTACAAATCCATTTACTTTTCTAAGTATTTCTCACTTACATTCTTCGAAAGAAACACCTGATCCAAACATCCTCTACCACTTCTGAAACCACACTGCTCTTCCCCATTCTGATGCTCTGTACATGCTTTTACCCTCTCAATCAATACCCTCCCATATAATATCCCAGGTATACTCGACAAACTTATACTTCTGTAATTTGAGCACTCACCTTCATCCCCTTTGCCTTTGTTCAATGGCACTATACATTCGTTCCGCCAATCCTCAAGTACCTCACCATGAGTCACACATACATTAAATCTCCTTACTAACCAGTCAACAACATAGTCACCCATTCATTTGATAAATTCCACTGTAATACCATCCAAACCCGGTTCCTTGCCGGCTTTCACCTTCCAGAACGCTTTAATACCTCTGCTCTGTTTACCAAATCATTCTCCCTAACCCTCTTACTTAGCACACCACCTCGACAACTCTATCATCTAACACATTCTACAAGCTTTCTAAATACTCACTCCATATCCTTTTCACATGACTACTGCTTGATTTTACCTCCCTATTAGCCCCCTTCACCGATGTTCTCATTTATTCTCTTGTCTTACGCACTTTATTTACCTCCTTCCAAAACATCTATATATTCTCCCTAAAATTTAATGATACTCTTTTACCCCAACTCTTATTTCCACTCTTTTTCACCTCTTGCACCTTTCTCTTAACCTCCTGCCTCTTTCTTTTATACATCTCTCAGCCAATTGCAATATTTTCCTGCAAAACTCGTCCAAATACCTCTTTCTTCTCTTTCGCTGATAATTTTACTTCTTCATCCCAACACTCACTACCCTTTCTAATCTACCCACTTCCCACGCTTCCCATACCACAAGCATCTTTGGCACAAACCATTACTGCTTCCCTAAATACGTCCCATTCCTCCCCCACCCAATCCCCTTACCTCCTTTGCTATCACCTTTTTCCATTCTTCACTCTGTCTCTCATGGTACCTCTTCACACAAGCCTCCTTCCCAAGCTCACTTACTCTTACCACTCTCTTCACCCCAACTTTCTCTGTTCTTTTCTGGAAACCTCTACAAATCTTTTCCTTTCCCTCCACAAGATAATGATCGGACATCCCTAAAGTTACACTTCTCAGCACATTAACATTCAAAAGTCTCTTTTCGCACGCCTATCAATTAAAACGTAATCCAATAATTCTCTCTGGCCATCTCTTCTGCTTACATACGTATGCTTATGTCTATCTCTCTTTTTAAACTAGGTATTCCCAATCACCAGTCCTTTTTCAGTATAGAAATCTACAAGCTCTTCACCATTTCCATTTGCAACATTAAACACCCATGTACACCAATTTTCCCCTCAACTGCCACATTACTCACCTTTGCATTCAAATCACCCATCACTATAACCCGGTCTCGTGCATCAAAACTTCTAACACTCTAACTCATCTGCTCCCAAAACACTTGCCTCTCATGATCTTTCTTCTCATGGCCAAATTCATAGGCACCAATAATCACCTATATATATATATATATATATATATATATATATATATATATATATATATATATATATATATATATATATATATATATATATATATATATATATATATATATATATATATATGTATATCTATCTATGTATGTATCTATCTATCTATCTATCTATACATATATATATATATATATATATATATATATATATATATATATATATATATATATATATATATATATATTCTTATGAGTCCGCGGGGAAAATGTAACATAAAAGTTCCCAAGTGCACTTTCGTGTAATAATCACATCATTAGGGGAGACAGAAGGGAGAAATGTAACAGTCAGTTGATATACATCGAAGTGAAGAAGCTAGGACGCCATTTGGTAAACATGTGATTGTCCAAAATCACACGTTTACCAAATGGCGTGCTAGCTTCGTCTCTTCGATGTATATCAACTGACTGTTATATTTCTCTCTTTTGTCTCCCCTGATGATTTGATTATTACACCAAAGTGAACTTGGGAACTTTTCGTGTTTCATTTTCCCCGTGGACTCATAGGAATATCTTGATCACGCGCAAATTTGTGATCCTTTCCAATATATATATATATATATATATATATATATATATATATATATATATATATATATATATATATATATATATATATATATATTATTTATTTATATTTATTATACTTTGTCGCTGTCTCCCGCGTTTGCGAGGTAGCGCAAGGAAACAGACGAAAGAAATGGCCCAACCCCCCCCCCCCCCCCATACACATGTATATACATACGTCCACACACGCAAATATACATACCTACACAGCTTTCCATGGTTTACCCCAGACGCTTCACATGCCTTGATTCAATCCACTGACAGCACGTCAACCCCGGTATACCACATCGCTCCAATTCACTCTATTCCTTGCCCTCCTTTCACCCTCCTGCATGTTCAGGCCCCGATCACACAAAATCTTTTTCACTCCATCTTTCCACCTCCAATTTGGTCTCCCTCTTCTCCTCGTTCCCTCCACCTCCGACACATATATCCTCTTGGTCAATCTTTCCTCACTCATTCTCTCCATGTGCCCAAACCACTTCAAAACACCCTCTTCTGCTCTCTCAACCACGCTCTTTTTATTTCCACACATCTTTCTTACCCTTACGTTACTCACTCGATCAAACCACCTCACACCACACATTGTCCTCAAACATCTCATTTCCAGCACATCCATCCTCCTGCGCACAACTCTATCCATAGCCCACGCCTCGCAACCATACAACATTGTTGGAACCACTATTCCTTCAAACATACCCATTTTTGCTTTCCGAGATAATGTTCTCGACTTCCACACATTCTTCAAGGCCCCCAGAATTTTCGCCCCCTCCCCCACCCTATGATCCACTTCCGCTTCCATGGTTCCATCCGCTGCCAGATCTACTCCCAGATATCTAAAACTCTTCACTTCCTCCAGCTTTTCTCCATTCAAACTCACCTCCCAATTGACTTGACCCTCAACCCTACTGTACCTAATAACCTTGTTCTTATTCACATTTACTCTTAACTTTCTTCTTCCACACACTTTACCAAACTCAGTCACCAGCTTCTGCAGTTTCGCACATGAATCAGCCACCAGCGCTGTATCATCAGCGAACAACAACTGACTCACTTCCCAAGCTCTCTCATCCCCAACAGACTTCATACTTGCCCCTCTTTCCAAAACTCTTGCATTTACCTCCCTAACAACCCATCCATAAACAAATTAAACAACCATGGAGACATCACGCACCCCTGCCGCAAACCTACATTCACTGAGAACCAATCACTTTCCTCTCTTCCTACACGTACACATGCCTTACATCCTCGATAAAAACTTTTCACTGCTTCTAACAACTTTCCTCCCACACCATATATTCTTAATACCTTCCAAAGAGCATCTCTATCAACTCTATCATATGCCTTCTCCAGATCCATAAATGCTACATACAAATCCATTTGCTATATGATCGCAACAGTTTCTATGCACATTATTCCTTCATCATCTAGCAAATTATACTGCAAAATCATACCTGGAGTAAGAACTCAGTTTTTTCCATGAAATGAATGAAAAAAGAATAGTAAAATGTATCGGTAAACTTGAAAACTGAAAACAATAAAATGGAAACATAGTATTAGAAATCCGTCCATAAACCTTATGCAAAAGCCAAACACTAAGTAACAGTTAAACGAAGACAGTGATAAAATCCTCAAAAGGCATAAAAACTTACTTCTCTCATATTATAACGTACTTAAAGCAAAAACACATGATATTAAAAGATGTTTAATTTCTCACCAAACAGGTGTTTTCCTAAATGGTCAAAAGACACTTTATTATGGTTTGGACAGTCACATGTATACCAAATGGCGTCCTAGCTTCGTCTCTTCGATTTATATCAACTGACTGTTATATCCCTCTCTTTTGTCTCCCATGATGATATGATTATTACACGAAAGTGCACTTGGGAACTTTTCGTGTTTCATTTTCCCCGTGGACTCATAGGAATATATATATATATATATATATATATATATATATATATATATATATATATATATATATATATATATATATCCCTGGGGATAGGGGAGAAAGAATACTTCCCACGTATTCCCTGCGTGTCGTAGAAGGCGACTAAAAGGGGAGGGAGCGGGTGGCTGGAAATCCTCCCCTCTCATTTTTTTTTAATTTTCCAAAAGAAGGAACAGAGAAGGGGACCAGGTGAGGATTTTTCCTCTAAGGCCCAGTCCTCTGTTCTTAACGCTACCTCGCAAACGGGGGAAATGGCGAATAGTATGAAAAAAAAAAAAAAAAAAATATATATATATATATATATATATATATATATATATATATATATATATATACAGAGAGAGAGAGAGAGAGAGAGAGAGAGAGAGAGAGAGAGAGAGAGAGAGAGAGGCTGACAAACAGGATATATGTCACAAAAACGGAGAGAAGGAGAACGTGACGGCGAAATATGAGATGGAATGATGGCAGAAAAAGATTTTGAACGATCGGGGTCTGAACATGTAGGAGGGTAACAGGTGTGCACCGGATAGTGATTTGCAACGATGTGTTATAGTAGGTTGATGTGCTGTCAGTGGACTGAGCCAGGGTATATGAAGCGTTAGTGGTACACCGTGCAAATCATGTGGGTGCCTGGTTGTGGAGAGGAAGCTGTGGTTTCGGTGCAATATACATGACACCTAGAGAATAGATTTGAGCGCATGCAGCCTTTCTTCGCTTGTTTCTGGCGCTACCCTGCTAACGAGGGAAACGGTCATCAAGTGCGAAATATTTACCGGTAGTTAAGTAATCCATCTTACAATACAGTAGGCACAAATGATGAGAATTCCCATCTGTTTTAAGTTATCATCACTCCCTCGAACAGTACAGAGCTCTCATAATAAAGTGTCTTTTGACCATTAAGGAAAACACCTGTTTGGTGAGAAATTAAACATCATTTAATCTCTTGTGTTTTTGCTTTAAGTACGTTATAATATGAGAGAAGTAAGTTTTTATGCCTTTTGAGGATTTTATCACTGTCTTCGTTTAACTGTTACTTAGTGTTTGGCTTTTGCATAAGGTTTATGGACGGATTTCTGATACTATGTTTCCATTTTATTGTTTTCAGTTTTCAAGTTTACCGATACATTTTACTATTCCTTTTTTCATTCATTTCATGGAAAAAACTGAGTTCTTACTCCAGGTATGATTTTGCAGTATAATTTGCTAGATGATGAAGGAATAATGTGCATAGAAACTGTTGCGATCATATAGTAAATAGGTTTCATTAAGTTTCCAAAAGGTTTTCTTAGTGGATTTATGGGTTCGTTTGTATGTCCGTGACCATTACAGGGATACTGAATACATATTCATATGTCTATACACCAAAAGTGAATCTCATTTGGACACTCCCAGTGGGATGATTAATACAAAACAAATAAAACACTGAAAAGGAACTTCTTTTAAAACAAAATTAAAAGTACACTCAGAAGTTTGAAGTAAATCAGACTCGGTTTGTAGCAGCACTAAGCAACAAAAAGAACTATTCATCCCCCGGGCAAAGTTGTACCGTCTTAAAGTGGTAATTATCTTAAAGTTTGGGTGCATGGGTTAACTTTGCTGGATTGGACCACTGGCAGCAGCATCGTACATCGCGCATCGTGCAGCACTGCCTCGGTAATTGGATTACTTGTGTAGGGAGAAACAGAGGATCGAAAACTTTCTCCCCAGCTACAGAATAAACTAACACATGTCCTGAGTTATCTGGGAAAATGTTATACATTGCCCAACAAACTTACGGAATCAATGACGTTAAAAACATATATGGATTATGATATGTCTCTTTTTTGTGGTATAATTCAAATAAATATATTTCCATTTGTATGGTACTAATAAAGAGGAAAAAGTCAGAATATGGCGTCCTAACATGAAGGGATAAAGTGACATCCAGTGATAAAGTTATAAAATGAAAGGGATCCTTCTGATCATGTTTATGAATACTTTGATAGAACAAGAATTCATTAAAAAGAATTGATCTTAGAGAGTGGTATGAAAGTCAGACAGATATGACACGCAGAAGCACAGAATGATAGAAGCATAATCAAAGAGAATAATACATAAAAAATGAGTTCGAAAACCAGGTATTTGTTTAGATAAAAAATAGAAAAACATTACATAAAGAACAAAAACTCTGTAATAGATAACTTATTATCGGATTAAAAAAGTGACAGGTACTTTATTTGTTTTTTATTGAAAATATCAATTGCACTATACAGTAATGTAAGGGAAAATATATCATTATGTGAAGAATCTTCTCGAAGAGTAGAGACTTCTATAGCACCATGTAAATGTTGGTGATTCTTTGTAGCCTCTTACCCTGCTTGCTAAGATACACTTCACTTATCTTTAGTTGCAGATTCCCTTTCTCCTAAATCGATGTTGTGAACTACTTTTGAGTCATTGCGGGACCTTCCTCATGAGTCGTCTTTATCTCTCCTCACTTGGATTCTCTTAACTCTGTTAATTTTTGATATCCCGTTTCCGGGTAATTTGAGGCTTGTTACTTTCCTTTTCTGTGTAATATGGGTTTCAAACACTGCGCAGTATACTCAGGAGGTGTTTTTATTAGAGTTTTATGGAGATCCATATGGCTTTAGAAGGTCTGGAATTAGAATTTACGTGCAGCAAATCCCAGCTTTCTGCTTGCTTACTGAACGGCGGATTTACTCTGCATATGGATTTCAAATCTACAGATGATTAAAAGCATCATCTTCTTGTGCCAGTGAAAGTGGCTTTCCAAGCGATCTGTATTCGTATTTTGTTTCCTGTCTCTTTCCAGAAATTACCATCTGTGCTCTTGTTGGGTCAAGTACTGAACCTTGCGGTATACCACTAGTTTCTTTTAAGAACTCGAGTTTTCTTTTTATTTTGATCCTACATTTAATTTTCCTTTCGTAAGTTAGTCTTTTTACCAAACGCCTATATCGCTTCTAGCGAAAATTCCCTTTTTTCTATATACTACAACATTGCTTCATGTGAAACTATATCAAGGGGTCTTTTGGATGTTTAAATAGATGGAATGAGATGCTGTTTTCTATCCCACTTATGTATGTGTACCATATAAGAGAATTTCACTAAGTTTGAATTGCAAGATGTAATGTTATTGTAGCCGTGTTAATTGCTCAAGGAAATCCGTTTTCCCTCCCCAGTAGAGTAACCCCTCTATCCAGACAGTCCTTAATGACCCCAGAACCCTCGACCCTTAACCCACCCTATGACTCACCTCAGCTTCCATGGGTCCATCCACTGTCAGGCATCTAAAGCTCTTCTCTTCCTTCAGGTTTCCTTCATTCAAGCTCACATCCCAACTAACCTGTCTCTTTGCCCTGATAAACCTAATAACCTTGTTTTTATTCACCATTACTCTCAAGTTTCTTTTATAGATTTCTACTGAAGTGAAACACCAAATCCTTCAGTTTCTCACTGAATCCGAAACCAGCGCCATTCCATCAGCAGACAATAGATTACAGTGTAAAATTTTTGTGCTTTTTTTTTTTTTTGCTTCTGGGTAATGAATGCTATTTTCTGAATGCTTATGTCTAAAACATATAGAAAATGGCTATCATTCCTTTGAAACTTTGCATTTTTGATCAGGACAGTGACTTGATCAGAGATCTTGCTCTCACAAAGTTCAATGCCGAGCTTATGACGTCTTGGCTCAAACTGTGGAAGTTGTTCGATGTGTGGAAATCGCAGATCAGACACAGCGTTATTAAGTTCATCCAGCTTTTTCACCCGTCAAGATGGGCTCTGCTTTTGCCACAATGTAACCAGTCTATTCCAGGCAATCGAAATCGCCTGTACCCCGAACAAGTGGCACCTCTTTATTGACAGCTCATCCAGGAACCTTGAAGCCGTGCTGCTCCATAACGCGAATAAGTACCCGTCTCTTCCCCTGACTCACTCAGTGCACCTCAAAGAAGAATATAACATGTCAAGACCATGCTAGACGCCATGAAGTATTATGAATGCAGGTGGGAGGTCATCGGAGGCTTCAAATGGTGGCACTCCTGATGGGTCTTCAAGTTTCCTTGCTATCTTTGCCTTTGGGACGGCAGGGACACCGCTGCGCACTACCACAGGCGGAAGTGGCCAAAGAGGACCGAATTCTCAGCGGGGATGAACGACTTTAAGGGTAAGCAGTTGGTTGACCCGCGGAAGGTATTGATGCCACCATTGCTCATGAAATTAGGCCTTATGAAGCAATCTATCAGAGCTCTAAATAAGGAGTCTTCAGCCTTCCAGTTCCTCATAGATTTCTTCCCTAAGCTGTCGAAGGTAGAGTTTAAAGCTAGTGTCTTCGTCGGACCACACATGAAGAAGACCCTGGAGAGCAAGGAATTCCTAACAAGCTTACTAGGAAGAAGAAAGCAGTCGTCCGGGGCTTCCTGGGCAATCACAATGCCAAAAACTGTGTAGAGTTGGTTGAGACTATGGTGAAAAACTACGACAAAATGGGCTGCAGGATATCCCTCAAAGTCCATATGCTTGACGCTTATCTTGATATATTCAAGAACATGGGGAGCGCTTCCACGAGGATATACTGAACTTTGAACGCCGCTACCACTATACATATAACAAGAACATGATGGGGGACTATATTTGGGGTCTGATTTATGAAAGTGGTTTAGAGTACAATTGTGAATCTCGAAAAAACTACTCACTTCTAAATCTCTTTTGGTCACTTTTGTTTATCATTAGTGACCAGATATCACGCCAGCAACCCCTTTCAGCACATTAACATCCTAAAGTCTCTCTATTACACGCCTATCAAGTTACACGTAATCCAGCAATGTCCTTTGACCATCTCTCCTACGCACATACATATACTTATCTGTTTTCATCAGGGTGGTGTGCGAGGTGAGTGGTTCAGGGAGAATGGTTTGGTTAAGAAAGAAGAGGTAGTAAAAGCTTTACGAAAGATGAGATCCGGCAAAGGTGGCGGGTCTTAATGGTATTGCAGTAGAATTAATTAAGACAGTAGGTAACTGTGTTGTTGATTGGTTGATAAGGATATTCGATGTATGTATGTATCATAGTGAAATGCCTGAAGATTGGAGGAATGCATGCATAAGAGATAAAAGTGTGTGTTCAAACTACAGAGGCATTAGTTTGTTAAGTTTTTTTTTTTTTTTTTTTTTTTTTTTTTTATCGCTGTCTCCCGCGTATTGCGAGGTAGCGCAAGGAAACAGACGAAAGAAATGGCCCAACCCCCCCCATACACATGTACATACACACGTCCACACACACAAATATACATACCTACACAGCTTTCCATGGTTTACCCCGGACGCTTCACATGCCTTGATTCAATCCACTGACAGCACGTCAACCCCTGTATACCACATCGCTCCAATTCACTCTATTCCTTGCCCTCCTTTCACCCTCCTGCATGTTCAGGCCCCGATCACACAAAATCTTTTTCACTCCATCTTTCCACCTCCAATTTGGTCTCCCTCTTCTCCTCGTTCCCTCCACCTCCGACACATATATCCTCTTAGTCAATCTTTCCTCACTCATTCTCTCCATGTGCCCAAACCATTTCAAAACACTCTCTTCTGCTCTCTCAACCACGCTCTTTTTATTTCCACACATCTCTCTTACCCTTACGTTACTTACTCGATCAAACCACCTCACACCACACATTGTCCTCAAACATCTCATTTCCAGCACATCCATCCTCCTGCGCACAACTCTATCCATAGCCCACGCCTCGCAACCATACAACATTGTTGGAACTACTATTCCTTCAAACATACCCATTTTTGCTTTCCGGGATAATGTTCTCGACTTCCACACATTTTTCAAGGCTCCCAAAATTTTCGCCCCCTCCCCCACCCTATGATCCACTTCCGCTTCCATGGTTCCATCCGCTGACAGATCCACTCCCAGATATCTAAAACACTTCACTTCCTCCAGTTTTTCACCATTCAAACTCACCTCCCAATTGACTTGACCCTCAGCCCTACTGTACCTAATAACCTTGCTCTTATTCACATTTACTCTTAACTATCTTCTTCCACACACTTTACCAAACTCCGTCACCAGCTTCTGCAGTTTCTCACATGAATCCGCCACCAGCGCTGTATCATCAGCGAACAACAACTGACTCACTTCCCAAGCTCTCTCATCCCCAACAGACTTCATACTTGCCCCTCTTTCCAAGACTCTTGCATTTACCTCCCTAACAACCCCATCCATAAACAAATTAAACAACCATGGAGACATCACACACCCCTGCCGCAAACCTACATTCACTGAGAACCAATCACTTTCCTCTCTTCCTACACGTACACATGCCTTACATCCTCGATAAAAACTTTTCACTGCTTCTAACAACTTGCCTCCCACACCATATATTCTTAATACCTTCCACAGAGCATCTCTATCAACTCTATCATATGCCTTCTCCAGATCCATAAATGCTACATACAAATCCATTTGCTTTTCTAAGTATTTCTCACATACATTCTTCAAAGCAAACACCTGATCCACACATCCTCTACCACTTCTGAAACCACACTGCTCTTCCCCAATCTGATGCTCTGTACATGCCTTCACCCTCTCAATCAATACCCTCCCATATAATTTACCAGGAATACTCAACAAACTTATACCTCTGTAATTTGAGCACTCACTCTTATCCCCTTTGCCTTTGTACAATGGCACTATGCACGCATTCCGCCAATCCTCAGGCACCTCACCATGAGTCATACTTACATTAAATAACCTTACCAACCAGTCAACAATACAGTCACCCCCTTTTTTAATAAATTCCACTGCAATACCATCCAAACCTGCTGCCTTGCCGGCTTTCATCTTCCGCAAAGCTTTTACTACCTCTTCTCTGTTTACCAAATCATTTTCCCTAACCCTCTCACTTTGCACACCACCTCGACCCAAACACCCTATATCTGCCACTCTGTCATCAGACACATTCAACAAACCTTCAAAATACTCATTCCATCTCCTTCTCACATCACCACTACTTGTTATCACCTCCCCATTTACGCCCTTCACTGAAGTTCCCATTTGCTCCCTTGTCTTACGCACCCTATTTACCTCCTTCCAGAACATCTTTTTATTCTCCCTAAAATTTACTGATAGTCTCTCACCCCAACTCTCATTTGCCCTTTTTTTCACCTCTTGCACCTTTCTCTTGACCTCCTGTCTCTTTCTTTTATACTTCTCCCACTCAATTGCATTTTTCCCTGCAAAAATCGTCCAAATGCCTCTCTCTTCTCTTTCACTAATACTCTTACTTCTTCATCCCACCACTCACTACCCTTTCTAAACAGCCCACCTCCCACTCTTCTCATGCCACAAGCATCTTTTGCGCAATCCATCACTGATTCCCTAAATACATCCCATTCCTCCCCCACTCCCCTTACTTCCATTGTTCTCACCTTTTTCCATTCTGTACAAAGTCTCTCCTGATACTTCTTCACACAGGTCTCCTTCCCAAGCTCACTTACTCTCACCACCTTCTTCACCCCAACATTAACTCTTCTTTTCTGAAAACCCATACTAATCTTCACATTAGCCTCCACAAGATAATGATCAGACATCCCTCCAGTTGCACCTCTCAGCACATTGACATCCAAAAGTCTCTCTTTCGCACGCGTGTCAATTAACACGTAATCCAATAATGCTCTCTGGCCATCTCTCCTACTTACATAAGTATACTTATGTATATCTCGCTTTTTTAAATTTTAGGGAGAATAAAAAGATGTTCTGGAAGGAGGTAAATAAAGTGCGTAAGACAAGGGAGCAAATGGGAACTTCAGTGAAGGGCGCAAATGGGGAGGTGATAACAAGTAGTGGTGATGTGAGAAGGAGATGGAGTGAGTATTTTGAAGGTTTGTTGAATGTGTTTGATGATAGAGTGGCAGATATAGGGTGTTTTGGTCGAGGTGGTGTGCAAAGTGAGAGGGTTAGGGAAAATTATTTGGTAAACAGAGAAGAGGTAGTGAAAGCTTTGCGGAAGATGAAAGCCGGCAAGGCAGCAGGTTTGGATGGTATTGCAGTGGAATTTATTAAA
Source organism: Panulirus ornatus (assembly GCF_036320965.1). NCBI lineage: Eukaryota > Metazoa > Arthropoda > Malacostraca > Decapoda > Palinuridae > Panulirus > Panulirus ornatus. Next base: position 28,088,193 of record NC_092236.1, read on the forward strand.
AAAGGGGGTGACTGTATTGTTGACTGGTTGGTAAGGTTATTTAATGTATGTATGACTCATGGTGAGGTGCCTGAGGATTGGCGGAATGCGTGCATAGTGCCATTGTACAAAGGCAAAGGGGATAAGAGTGAGTGCTCAAATTACAGAGGTATAAGTTTGTTGAGTATTCCTGGTAAATTATATGGGAGGGTATTGATTGAGAGGGTGAGGGCATGTACAGAGCATCAGATTGGGGAAGAGCAGTGTGGTTTCAGAAGTGGTAGAGGATGTGTGGATCAGGTGTTTGCTTTGAAGAATGTATGTGAGAAATACTTAGAAAAGCAAATGGATTTGTATGTAGCATTTATGGATCTGGAGAAGGCATATGATAGAGTTGATAGAGATGCTCTGTGGAAGGTATTAAGAATATATGGTGTGGGAGGAAAGTTGTTAGAAGCAGTGAAAAGTTTTTATCGAGGATGTAAGGCATGTGTACGTGTAGGAAGAGAGGAAAGTGATTGGTTCTCAGTGAATGTAGGTTTGCGGCAGGGGTGTGTGATGTCTCCATGGTTGTTTAATTTGTTTATGGATGGGGTTGTTAGGGAGGTAAATGCAAGAGTTTTGGAAAGAGGGGCAAGTATGAAGTCTGTTGGGGATGAGAGAGCTTGGGAAGTGAGTCAGTTGTTGTTCGCTGATGATACAGCGCTGGTGGCTGATTCATGTGAGAAACTGCAGAAGCTGGTGACGGAGTTTGGTAAAGTGTGTGGAAGAAGAAAGTTAAGAGTAAATGTGAATAAGAGCAAGGTTATTAGGTACAGTAGGGTTTAGGGTCAAGTCAATTGGGAGGTGAGTTTGAATGGAGAAAAACTGGAGGAAGTGAAGTGTTTTAGATATCTGGGAGTGGATCTGGCAGCGGATGGAACCATGGAAGCGGAAGTGGATCATAGGGTGGGGGAGGGGGCGAAAATTCTGGGGGCCTTGAAGAATGTGTGGAAGTCGAGAACATTATCTCGGAAAGCAAAAATGGGTATGTTTGAAGGAATAGTGGTTCCAACAATGTTGTATGGTTGCGAGGCGTGGGCTATGGATAGAGTTGTGCGCAGGAGGATGGATGTGCTGGAAATGAGATGTTTGAGGACAATGTGTGGTGTGAGGTGGTTTGATCGAGTGAGTAACGTAAGGGTAAGAGAGATGTGTGGAAATAAAAAGAGCGTGGTTGAGAGAGCAGAAGAGGGTGTTTTGAAGTGGTTTGGGCACATGGAGAGAATGAGTGAGGAAAGATTGACCAAGAGGATATATGTGTCGGAGGTGGAGGGAACGAGGAGAAGAGGGAGACCAAATTGGAGGTGGAAAGATGGAGTGAAAAAGATTTTGTGTGATCGGGGCCTGAACATGCAGGAGGGTGAAAGGAGGGCAAGGAATAGAGTGAATTGGAGCGATGTGGTATACCGGGGTTGACGTGCTGTCAGTGGATTGAATCAAGGCATGTGAAGCGTCTGGGGTAAACCATGGAAAGCTGTGTAGGTATGTATATTTGCGTGTGTGGACGTATGTATATACATGTGTATGGGGGGGGGGGTTGGGCCATTTCTTTCGTCTGTTTCCTTGCGCTACCTCGCAAACGCGGGAGACAGCGACAAAGTATAAAAAAAAAAAAAAAAAAAATCTCGCTTTTTAAACCAGGATACTTAGTATACTTGGATACTAAGTATACTTGTTAAGTATACTTAGGAAATTGTATGGGAAGATATTGATTGAGAGGGTGAAGGCATTTACAGAACATTAGACCGGGGAAGAGCGGTGTCGTTTCAGAAGTGGTAGAGGATGTTTGGATCAGGTGTTTGCTTTGAAAAATGTGTGTGTGAGATACTTAGCAAAACAGATGGACTTTTGTGCAGCATTTATGGATATGGAGAAGGCATATGATAGAGATGAAAGAGATGCATTGTGGAAAGTCTTAAGAGTATATGGTGTGGGAAGTAAGTTGCTACAAGCAATGAAAAGTTTTCACTAAGGATGTAAGGCATGTGTACAAGTAGGAAGAGAGGAACGTTATTGGTTTCCATTGATCTTCAGTCAGCGAGAGGGATGTGTGATGTCCCCATTGTTGTTTAATTTCTTCATGAATGGGGTGGTTACGGAGGTAAATGCAAGAATTATTTAGAGAGGGGCAAGTAAGAAATCTGTTGGGGATGATGGGGCTTCGAAAGTGAGTCAGTTGTTCTTCGCCGATGATATAGCTCTGGTGTTTAATTAGAGTGAGAAACTGCAGAGGATAGTGACTGAGTTTGGAAAACTGTGTGAAAGGAGAAAGTTCAGAGTAAATGTGAATAAGAGCAAGGGTATTAGGCTCAGTAGGGTTGAGGGACAAGAAGATTGGGATTTGAATTTGAATGAAGTAAAATTTGAGGAAGTGTGTTTTTTTTAGATATCTGGGAGTGAGCTTAGCAGCGAATAAAACCATAGAAATGGAAGTGAGTTACAGTGTGGGGGAGATACTGAAGGTTCTCGCAGTGATGAAGAATGTATGGAAGAAAAGGACGTTATCTTAGAGAGCAAAAATTGATGCTTGAAAAAATAGTGCTCTAACAATATTGTTTGGTTGCGAGGCATGGTCTATGAAGGGTTGTGCGGAGGAGGGTGTATATGTTGGAAATGAAATGTTTGAGGCTAATTGTGGTGTGAGGCGGTTTGATCAAGTAAGTAATGAAAGGGTAAGAGAGACGTGTGGAAATAAAAAGAGGGTGGTTGAGAGAGCAGGAGGCGGCGTGTTGAAATGGTTTGGACATACGGAGAGAATGAGTGACAAAAGGTTGACAAAGAGGATATACGTGTTAGAGGTGAAGGGAACAAGGAGAAAGGGAAAATCAAATTGGAGGTGGAAGGATGGAGTGAAAAAGATTTTGAGCGATCTTGGCCTGAACATAAAGGCGGGCCAGAGATGTGCAAGGAAGAGAGTGTATTGGAACTATATGGTATACTGGGGTCGACATGCTGATAATGGATTGAACCAGGGCATGTGAAGCGTCTGGGGTAAATGGGAATGCCTGTGGGGTATGATGTGGATAGGGAGCTGTGGTTTCGGTGCATTGCGCCTGACAGCTAGAGACTGAGTGATAATGAATATGGCCTCTTTTTGCCTGTTCTCCCGGCGCTACCGTGTTGAAGCAGGAGGTAGCGATGTTCTTTCCTGCGGGGCGGGGTGACATCAGAAATGGATGAAGGTAAGCATGAATATGTACATACATATGTATGTATAAGTTTGTGTATGTGTATGTTTATATATAGATATGTTGATACGTATATGTATGTACGTATATGTGCATGTATGGGCGTTTATGTATACATATGCCTATATCAGTGGAGGGGCCATTTTTTGCCTGTTTAATGGCGCTATCTCCCTGACGTAGGTAACGGGGATCAAGTATGATATTGAAATAAGATAGTAACAATGATATTATATATATATATATATATATATATATATATATATATATATATATATATATATATATATATATATATATATATATATATATATATATATATATATATATATATATATGGGGTGAGAGAGTGTCATTAAATTTCAGGGAGAATAAAAAGATGTTTTAGAAGGAGGTAAATAAAGTGCGTAAGACAAGGGAGCAAATGGGAACTTCAGTGAAGGACGCTAATGGGGAGGTGATAACAAGTAGTGGTGATGTGAGGAGATAAAGTGAGTATTTTGAAGGTTTGTTGAATGTGTTTGGTGATAGAGTAGCAGATATAGGGTGTTTTGGTCGAGGTGGTGTGCAAAGTGAGAGGGTTAGGGAAAATGATTTGGTAAATAGAGAAGAGGTAGTAAAAGCTTTGCAGAAGATGAAAGCTGGCAAGGCAGCAGGTTTGGATGGTATTGCAGTGGAATCTATGAAAAAAGGGGGTGACTGTATTGTTGACGTTGGTAAGGTTATTTAATGTATGTATGATTCATGGTGAGATGCCTGAGGATTAGTGGAATGCTTGCATAGTGCCATTGTACAAAGGCAAAGGGGATAAGAGTGATTGCTCAAATTACAGAGGTATAAGTTTGTTGAGTATTCCTGTTAAATTATATGGGAGGGTATTGATTGAGAGGGTGAAGGCATGTACAGAGCATCAGATTGGGGAAGAGCAGTGTGGTTTCAGAAGTGGTAGAGGATGTGTGGATCAGGTGTTTGCTCTGAAGAATGTATGTGAGAAATACTTAGAAAAACAAATGGATTTTTATGTAGTATGTAGTATTTATTGAGGATGTAAGGTATGTCTATGTGTAGGAAGAGGGGAAAGTGATTGGTTCTCAGTGAATGTAGGTATGCGGCAGGGGTGTGTGAGAATGTGGCTTGGAGTAACTATACTGGAGGGCCGGACCTTAGGAACTGCTGCTCTCACACAAGCCACCGTTTACGGGAAGTCAGCACCACAAGTAAAGCATCCTCCTCGAAGGCTCAGAGTGGGGTGCCTAAATATGTGTGGATGTAACCAAGATGTGAAGACCCTTACTGGAAAAACAATCACTCTTGAAGTAGAACCTTCAGACACAATTGAAAATGTGAAGGAAAATAGTGAAATTGGAGAAAAATGTAGCTTAGACATTGAAGCTTATTGATACAGTGGTTAAATTGATGAGAACTGCTATTGACGTTTGTGTAAATAAATTATACATTTCCTTTTTTCCATAGCCAGAGGTTGAACCATTATGTGACATTCATTTTTTTCATTCATTTCAAGATAAAAGTTTCAGTTTTCTAAATTGTTTCTTACATTTTTCATATGTATATATATGTATGTGTGTGTGTGTGTATATGTGCGTATGTATGTGTATGTGTGTGTATGTGTATATGTATATATATATGTATATTATCCCTGGGGATAGGGGTGAAAGAATACTTCCCACGTATTCCTCGCGTGTCGTAGAAAGCGACTAGAGGGGACGGGAGCGGGGGGCCAGAAATCCTCCCCTCCTTGTATTAACTTTCTAAAATGCGAAACAGAAGAAGGAGTCACGCGGGGAGTGCTCATCCTCCTCGAAGGCTCAGAGTGGGGTACCTAAATGTGTGTGGATGTAACCAAGATGTGAAAAAAGGAGAGATAGGTAGTATGTTTGAAGAAAGGAACCTGGATGTTTTGGCTCTGAGTGAAACGAAGCTCAAGGGTAAAGGGGAAGAGTGGTTTGGGAATGTCTTGGGAGTAAAGTCAGGGGTTAGTGAGAGGACAAGAGCAAGGGAAGGAGTAGCAATACTCCTGAAACAGGAGTTGTGGGAGTATGTGATAGAGTGTAAGAAAGTAAATTCTCGATTAATATGGGTAAAACTGAAAGTTGATGGAGAGAGGTGGGTGATTATTGGTGCATATGCACCTGAGCATGAGAAGAAAGATCAAGAGAGGCAAGTGTTTTGGGAGCAGCTGAATGAGTGTGTTAAAGGTTTTGATGCATGAGACCGGGTTATAGTGATGGGTGATTTGAATGCAAAGGTTAGTGATGTGGCAGTTGAGGGAATAATTGGTATACATGGGGTGTTCAGTGTTGTAAATGGAAATGGTGAAGAGCTTGTAGATTTATGTGCTGAAAAAGGACTGATGATTGGGAATACCTGGTTTAAAAAGCGAGATATACATAAGTATACTTATGTAAGTAGGAGAGATGGCCAGAGAGCGTTATTGGATTACGTGTTAATTGACACGCGTGCGAAAGAGAGACTTTTGGATGTTAATGTGCTGAGAGGTGCAACTGGAGGGATGTCTGATCATTATCTTGTGGAAGCTAAGGTGAAGATTTGTATGGGTTTTCAGAAAAGAAGAGTGAATGTTGGGGTGAAGAGGGTGGTGAGAGTAAGTGAGCTTGAGAAGGAGACCTGTGTGAGGAAGTACCAGGAGAGACTGAGTACAGAATGGAAAAAGGTGAGAACAATGGAAGTAAGGGGAGTGGGGGAGGAATGGGATGTATTTAGGGAATCAGTGATGGATTGCGCAAAAGATGCTTGTGGCATGAGAAGAGTAGGAGGTGGGTTGATTAGAAAGGGTAGTGAGTGGTGGGATGAAGAAGTAAGAGTATTAGTGAAAGAGAAGAGAGAGGCATTTGGACGATTTTTGCAGGGAAAAAATGCAATTGAGTGGGAGATGTATAAAAGAATGAGACAGGAGGTCAAGAGAAAGGTGCAAGAGGTGAAAAAAAGGGCAAATGAGAGTTGGGGTGAGAGAGTATCATTAAATTTTAGGGAGAATAAAAAGATGTTCTGGAAGGAGGTAAATAAAGTGCGTAAGACAAAGGAGCAAATGGGAACTTCACGGAAGGGCGCAAATGGGGAGGTGATAACAAGTAGTGGTGATGTGAGAAGGAGATGGAGTGAGTATTTTGAAGGTTTGTTGAATGTGTTTGATGATAGAGTGGCAGATATAGGGTGTTTTGGTCGAGGTGGTGTGCAAAGTGAGAGGGTTAGGGAAAATGATTTGGTAAACAGAGAAGAGGTAGTGAAAGCTTTGCGGAAGATGAAAGCCGGCAAGGCAGCAGGTTTGGATGGTATTGCAGTGGAATTTATTAAAAAAGGGGGTGACTGTATTGTTGACTGGTTGGTAAGGTTATTTAATGTATGTATGACTCATGGTGAGGTGCCTGAGGATTGGCGGAATGCGTGCATAGTGCCATTGTACAAAGGCAAAGGGGATAAGAGTGAGTGCTCAAATTACAGAGGTATAAGTTTGTTGAGTATTCCTGGTAAATTATATGGGAGGGTATTGATTGAGAGGGTGAAGGCATGTACAGAGCATCAGATTGGGGAAGAGCAGTGTGGTTTCAGAAGTGGTAGAGGATGTGTGGATCAGGTGTTTGCTTTGAAGAATGTATGTGAGAAATACTTAGAAAAGCAAATGGATTTGTATGTAGCATTTATGGATCTGGAGAAGGCATATGATAGAGTTGATAGAGATGCTCTGTGGAAGGTATTAAGAATATATGGTGTGGGAGTAAAGTTGTTAGAAGCAGTGAAAAGTTTTTATCGAGGATGTAAGGCATGTGTACGTGCAGGAAGAGAGGAAAGTGATTGGTTCTCAGTGAACGTAGGTTTGCGGCAGGGGTGTGTGATGTCTCCATGGTTGTTTAATTTGTTTATGGATGGGGTTGTTAGGGAGGTAAATGCAAGAGTTTTGGAAAGAGGGGCAAGTATGAAGTCTGTTGGGGATGAGAGAGCTTGGGAAGTGAGTCAGTTGTTGTTCGCTGATGATACAGCGCTGGTGGCTGATTCATGTGAGAAACTGCAGAAGCTGGTGACTGAGTTTGGTAAAGTGTGTGAAAGAAGAAAGTTAAGAGTAAATGTGAATAAGAGCAAGGTTATTAGGTACAGTAGGGTTGAGGGTCAAGTCAATTGGGAGGTGAGTTTCAATGGAGAAAAACTGGAGGAAGTGAAGTGTTTTAGATATCTGGGAGTGGATCTGGCAGCGGATGGAACCATGGAAGCGGAAGTGGATCATAGGGTGGGGGAGGGGGCGAAAATTCTGGGGGCCTCGAAGAATGTGTGGAAGTCGAGAACATTATCTCGGAAAGCAAAAATTGGTATGTATGAAGGAATAGTGGTTCCAACAATGTTGTATGGTTGCGAGGCGTGGGCTATGGATAGAGTTGTGCGCAGGAGAATGGATGTGCTGGAAATGAGATGTTTGAGGACAATGTGTGGTGTGAGGTGGTTTGATCGAGTGAGTAACGTAAGGGTAAGAGAGATGTGTGGAAATAAAAAGAGCGTGGTTGAGAGAGCAGAAGAGGGTGTTTTGAAGTGGTTTGGGCACATGGAGAGGATGAGTGAGGAAAGATTGACCAAGAGGATATATGTGTCGGAGGTGGAGGGAACAAGGAGAAGAGGGAGACCAAACTGGAGGTGGAAAGATGGAGTGAAAAAGATTTTGTGTGATCGGGGCCTGAACATGCAGGAGGGTGAAAGGAGGGCAAGGAATAGAGTGAATTAGAGCGATGTGGTATACCGGGGTTGACGTGCTGTCAGTGGATTGAATCAAGGCATGTGAAGCGTCTGAGGTAAGCCATGGAAAGCTGTGTAGGTATGTATATTTGCGTGTGTGGACGTATGTATATACATGTGTATGGGGGGGGTTGGGCCATTTCTTTCGTCTGTTTCCTTGCGCTACCTCGCAAACGCGGGAGACAGCGACAAAGTATAATAAAAAAAAAAATATAAATATATATATATATATATATATATATATATATATATATATATATATATATATATATATATATATATATATATATATATATATATATATATATATATATATATATATATATATATATATATATATATATATATATATATATATATATATTCCTATAAGTCCAGTGGGAAAATGAAACACGAAAAGTTCCCAAGTGCACTTTCGTGTAATAATTACGTCATTAGGGGAGGTAACGCAAGTAAACAGACGAAAGAAATGGCCCAACCCACTCACATACATATGTATATACATACACGCCCACACACGCAAATATACATACCTATACATCTCAATGTACACATATATATACACACACAGACATATACATATATACACATGTACATAATTCATACTGTCTGCCTTTATCTATTCCCATCGCCACCTCGCCACACATGGAATAACAACCCCGTCCCCCCTCATATGTACGAGGTAGCGCTATGAAAAGACAACAAAGGCTCCATTCGTTCACACTGAGTCTCTAGCTATCACGTAATAATGCACCGAAACCACAGCTCCTTTTCCACATCCAGACCCAACAGAACTTTCCATGGTTTACCCCAGACGCTTCACATGCCCTGGTTCAATCCATTGACAGCATGTGGACCCAATCTTTCCAATTCACTCTATTCCTTGCACGCCTTTCACCCTCCTGCATGTTTAGGCCCCGATCACTCAAAATCTTTTTCACTCCATCTTTCAACCTCCAATTTGGTCTCACAATTCTCCTCGTTCCCTCCACCTCTGACACATATATCCTCTTGGTCAATCTTTCCTCACTCATTCTTTCCATGTGACCAGACCATTTCAAAACACCCTCTTCTGCTCTCTCAACCATACTCTTTTTATTTCCACACATCTCTCTTACCCTTACATTACTTACTTGATCAAACCACCTTACACCACATATTGTCCTCAAACATCTCATTTCCAGCACATCCACCCTCCTGCGCACAACTCTATCCTTAGCCCACGCCTCGCAGCCATATAACATTGTTGGAACCACTATTCCTTCAAACATACCCAATTTTGTTTTCCGAGATAATGATCTCGACTTCCAAACATTCTTGAAGGCTCCCAGAATTTTCGCTCCCTCCCCCATCCTATGACTCACTTCCGCTTCCATGGTTCCCTCCGCTGGCAAATCCACTCCCAGATATCTAAAACACTTTACTTCCTCCAGGTTTTCTCCATTCAAGCTTACCTCCCAATTGACTTGACCCTCAACCCTGCTGTACCTAATAAATTTGCTTTTATTCACATTTACTCTCAACTTTCTTCTTTCACACACTTTACTAAACTCAGTCACCAGCTTCTGCAGCTTCTCACATGAATCAGCCACCAGCGCTGTATCATCAGCGAACAACAGCTGACTCACTTCCCAAGCTCTCTCATCCACAACAAACTGCATACTTGCCCCTCTTTCCAAAACTCTTGCATTCATCTCCCTAACAACCCCATCCATAAACAAATTAAACAACCATGGAGACATCACACACCCCTGCCGTAAAACTACATTCACTGAGAACCAATCACTTTCCCTCTCTTCCTACACATACACATGCCTTACATCCTCGATAAAAACTTTTCACTGCTTCTAACAACTTGCCTCGCACACCATATATTCTTGATACCTTCCACAGAGCATCTCTATCAACTCTATCATATTCCTTCTACAGATCCATAATTGCTACATACAAATCCATTTGCTTTTCTAAGTATTTCTCACATACATTCTTCAAAGCAAACATCTGATCCACACATCCTCTACCAATTCTGAAACCACACTGCTCTTCCCCAATCTGACGCTCTCTACATGCCTTCACCCTCTCAATCAATACCCTCCCATATAATTTTCCAAGAATACTCAACAAACTTATACCCCTGTAATTTTAGCACTCACTCTTATCCACTTTACATTTGTATAATGGCACTATGCAAGAATTCCGCCAATCCGGAGGCACCTCACCGTGAATCATACATACATTAAATAACCTTACCAACCAGTCAACAATACAGTCAACACATTTTTTAATAAATTCCACTGCAATACCATCCAAACCTGTTGCCTTGCCGGCCTTCATCTTCCGCAAAGCTTTTACTACCTCTTCTCTGTTTACCAAATAATTTTCCCTGACCCTCTCACTTTGCACACCACCTCGACCAAAACGCCCTATATCTGCCACTCTATCATCAAGCACATTCAGCAAAACTTCGAAAACCTCACTCCATCTCCTTCTCACATCACCACTACTTGTTACCACCTCCCCATTATCCCCCTTCACTGAAGTTCGCAGTTGCTCCCTTGTCTTACGCACTTTATTTAACTCCTTCCAAAACATCTTTTTATTTTCCCTAAAATTTAATGATACTTTCTCCCACCAACTCTCACTTGCCCTCTTTTTCACCTCTTGCACCTTTCTCTTGACCTCCTGCCTCTTTTTTTTAAACATGTCCCAGTCATTTGCATTATTTTCCTTAAAAACTTCTCCAAATACCTCTCTCTTCTTTTTCACTAATAATCATACTTTTTCATTCCACCATTCCCTATCCTTTCTAATCTGCTCACCTCCTACGATTCTGATGCCTCATGTATCTTTTGCACAAGCCTTCACTTCTTCCCTAGATACATCCCATTCTTCCCCCACTCTCCTTACGTCCTTTGTTCTAACTTTTTTCCACTCTGTACCCAGTCTGTCCTGGTACTTCCTCACCCAAGTGACATTTCTCAGCTGACTTACTCTCACCACTCTCTTCAACCCAACTTTCTCTCTTTTTTTCTGAAAACCTCTACAGATCTTCACCATCGCCTCCACAAGATAATGATCAGACATTGCTCCAGTTGCACCTATAGCACACAAATATCCAAAAGTCTCTCTTTCGCGCGCCTATCAATTAACACATAATCCAATAACGCTCTCTGGCCATCTTTCCTACTTACATACGTATACTTATGTATATTTCTCTTTTCAAACCAGGTATTTTCAATCAACAGTCCTTTTTCAGAACAAAAATCTACAAGCTCTTCACCATTTCCATTTACAACACTGAACACCCTATGTACAACAATTATTTCCTCAACTGCCACTTTCTATATATATATGTATATATATATATATATATATATATATATATATATATATATATATATATATATATATATATATATGTATATATATATACATATATACGTGGAGAGAGCGGGAGAGAGAGAGAGAGAGAGAGAGAGAGAGAGAGAGAGAGAGAGAGAGAGAGAGAGAGAGAGAGAGAGAGAGAGAGAGAGAGAGAGAGAGAGAGAGGTCATAAACTCCTTTAAAAGTATCGTTAGGGATAGAATTCAGTACAAGGGAATAAATAATGACGTCTAGAAAAGTTAGCGTAGAGTGTGACACGGAACATACTCCAACAGATCTCTCCTAATGTTCAGAACATATCGAGTCACATTGTCAATTTTACTATATATTCAAAACATCAGTAGAGCTAGACATCACATACACAATGCAATAACAAATGTTTTTCTCTTATCTAGACTTTGAAAAAAGAATCACAAATTAAAAATGCCATCAGATAGCTGTTGTTAAGATTTCTTGAATCACAGGCAAAGCTGGAATATTATCTAGCTAACGCATAAACAATGCCGTCCATCGGTACTTTTGGCGGGAGAAAAACATTAACTCAAAAGGTCACACCTCCATCTTCCATGAGAAATGTAGCTTGTAAATGTCAGCCACGTATGTTTTAACTTTTCGCTATACTAAGCCTTTATGTACTTATGACAATTGTGTATATATATATATATATATATATATATATATATATATATATATATATATATATATATATATATATATATTTTATATTTATTTATTATACTTTGTCGCTGTCTCCCGCGTTTGCGAGGTAGCGCAAGGAAACAGACGAAAGAAATGGCCCAATCCCCCCCCCCCATACACATGTATATACATACGTCCACACACGCAAATATACATACCTACACAGCTTTCCATGGTTTACCCCAGACGCTTCACATGCCTTGCTTCAATCCACTGACAGCACGTCAACCCCGGTATGGGAATATATATATATATATATATATATATATATATATATATATATATATATATATATATATATATATATATATATATATATATATATATATATATATTTTTTTTTTTTTTTGCTTTGTCGCTGTCTCCCGCGTTTGCGAGGTAGCGCAAGGAAACAGACGAAAGAAATGGCGCAACCCACCCCCATAAACACGCATATACATACGTAAACACACGCAAATATACATACCTACACAGCTTTCCATGGTTTACCCCAGACGCTTCACATGCCTTGATTCAATCCACTGACAGCACGTCAACCCCGGTATACCACATCGATCCAATTCACTCTATTCCTTGCCCTCCTTTCACCCTCCTGCATGTTCAGGTACCGATCACACAAAATCTTTTTCACTCCATCTTTCCACCTCCAATTTGGTCTCCCTCTTCTCCTCGTTCCCTCCACCTCCGACACATATATCCTCTTGGTCAATCTTTCCTCACTCAATATCTCCATGTGCCCAAACCATTTCAAAACACCCTCTTCTGCTCTCTCAACCACGCTCTTTTTATTTCCACACATCTCTCTTACCCTTACGTTACTTACTCGATCAAACCACCTCACACCACACATTGTCCTCAAACATCTCATTTCCAGCACATCCATTCTCCTGCGCACCACTCTATCCATAGCCCACGCCTCGCAACCATACAACATTGTTGGAACCACTATTCCTTCAAACATACCCATTTTTGCTTTCCGAGATAATGTTATCGACTTCCACACATTCTTCAAGGCTCCCAGAATTTTCGCCCCCTCCCCCACCCTATGATCCACTTCCGCTTCCATGGTTCCATCCGCTGCCAGATCCACTCCCAGATATCTAAAACACTTCACTTCCTACAGTTTTTCTCCATTCAAACTCACCTCCCAATTGACTTGACCCTCAACCCTACTGTACCTAATAACCTTGCTCTTATTCACATTTACTCTTAACTTTCTCCTTTCACGCACTTTACCAAACTCAGTCACCAGCTTCTGCAGTTTCTCACATGAATCAGCCACCAGCGCTGTATCATCAGCGAACAACAACTGACTCACTTCCCAAGCTCTCTCATCCCCAACAGACTTCATACTTGCCCCTCTTTCCAAAACTCTTGCATTCACCTCCCTAACAACCCCATCCATAAACAAATCAAACAACCATGGAGACATCACACACCCCTGCCGCAAACCTACATTCACTGAGAACCAATCACTTTCCTCTCTTCCTACACGTACACATGCCTTACATCCTCGATAAAAACTTTTCACTGCTTCTAACAACTTGCCTCCCACACCATATATTCTTAATACCTTCCACAGAGCATCTCTATCAACTCTATCATATGCCTTCTCCAGATCCATAAATGCTACATACAAATCCATTTGCTTTTCTAAGTATTTCTCACATACATTCTTCAAAGCAAACACCTGATCCACACATCCTCTACCACTTCTGAAACCACACTGCTCTTCCACAATCTAATGCTCTGTACATGCCTCCACCCTCTCAATCAATACCCTCCCATATAATTTACCAGGAATACTCAACAAACTTATACCTCAGTAATTTGAGCACTCACTCTTATCCTCTTTGCCTTTGTACAATGGCACAATGCACGCATTCCGCCAATCCTCAGGCACCTCACCATGAGTCATACATACATTAAATAACCTTACCAACCAGTCAACAATACAGTCACCCCCTTTTTTAATAAATTCCACTGCAATACGATCCAAACATGCTGCCTTGCCGGCTTTCATCTTCCGCAAAGCTTTTACTACCTCTTCTCTGGTTACCAAATCATTTTCCCTAACCCTCTCACTTTACACACCACCTCGACCAAAACACCCTATATCTGCCACTCTATCATCAAACACCTTCAACAAACCTTCAAAATACTCACTCCATCTCCTTCTCACATCAACACTACTTGTTGTCACCTCCCCATTTGGGCCCTTCACTGAAGTTCCCATTTGCTCCCTTGTCTTACGCACTTTATTTACCTCCTTCCAGAACATCTTTTTATTCTCCCTGAAATTTAATGATACTCTCTCACCCCAACTCTCATTTGCCCTTTTTTCCACCTCTTGCACCTTTCTCTTGACCTCCTGTCTCTTTCTTTTATACATCTCCCACTCAATTGCATTTTTTCCCTGCAAAAATCGTCCAAATGCCTCTCTCTTCTCTTTCACTAATACTCTTACATCTTAATCCCACCACTCACTACCCTTTCTAATCAACCCATCTCCCACTCTTCTAATGACACAAGCATCTTTTGCGCAATCCATCACTGATTCCCTAAATACATCCCATTCCTCCCCCACTCCCCTTACTTCCATTGTTCTCACCTTTTTCCATTCCGTACTCATTCTCTCCTGGTACTTACTCACACAGGTCTCCTTCCCAAGCTCACTTACTCTCACCACCCTCTTTACCCCAGCATTCACTCTTCTTTTCTGAAAACCCATACAAATCTTCACCTTAGCCTCCACAAGATAATGATCAGACATCCCTCCAGTTGCACCTCTCAGCACATTAACATCCAAAAGTCTCTCTTTCGCGCGCCTGTCAATTAACACGTAATCCAATAACGCTCTCTGGCCATCTCTCCTACTTACATAAGTATACTTATGTATATCTCGCTTTTTAAACCAGGTATTCCCAATCATCAGTCCTTTTTCAGCACATAAATCTACAAGCTCTTCACCATTTCCATTTACAACACTGAACACCCCATGTATACCAATTATTCCCTCAACTGCCACATTACTCACCTTTGCATTCAAATCACCCATCACTATAACCAGTCTTTTGCATCAAAACCACTAACACACACATTCAGCTGCTCCCAAAACACTTGCCTCTCATGATCTTTCTTCTCATGCCCAGGTGCATATGCACCAATAATCACCCATCTCTCTCCATCAACTTTCAGATTTACACATATTAATCGAGAATTTACTTTCTTACATTCTATCATACACTCCCACAACTCCTGTTTCAGCAGTACTGCTACTCCTTCCCTTGCTCTTGTCCTCTCACTAACCCCTGACTTTACTCCCAAGACATTCCCAAACCTCTCTTCCCTTTACCCTTGAGCTTCGTTTCACTCAGAGCCAAAACATCCAGGTTCCTTTCCTCAAACATACTACCTATCTCTCCTGAAATATGAAATATATATATATATATATATATATATATATATATATATATATATATATATATATATATATATTTCATTTTCTTTTCTATTTTGCTTTGTCGCTTTCTCCCGCGTTACCGATGTAGCGCAAGGGAACAGACGAAAGAATGGCCCAACCCGCCCATATACACATGTATATACATACACGTCCACACACGCAAATATACATACCTATACATCTCACTGTACACATATATATATATATATACACACACAGACATATACATATATACACATGTACATAATTCATACTGTCTGCCTTTCTTTGCTCTCATCGCCACCTCGCCACACATGAAATAACAGCCCCCTCCCCCCTCATGTGTGCGAGGTAGCGTAAGGAAAGACACCCAAGGCCCCATTCGTTCACACTCAGTCTCTAGCTGTCATGTAATAATGCACCGAACCACAGCTCCCTTTCCACATCCAGGCCCCACACACTTTCCATGGTTTACCCCAGACGCTTCACATACCCTAGTTCAATCCAATGACCGCACGTTGACCCCGGTATACCACATCGTCCCAATTCACTCTAGTACGCCTTTCACCCTCCTGCATGTTCAGGCCCTGATCACTCAAAATCTTTTTCACTCCATCTTTCCCCCTCCAGTTTGGTCTCCCACTTCTCCTCGTTCCCTCCACCTCTGACACATATATCCTCTTGGTCAATCTTTCCCCACTCATTCTCTCCATGTGACCAAAACATTTCAAAACACCCTCTTCTGCTCTCTCAACCACGCTCTTTTTATTTCCACACATCTCTCTTACCCTTACATTACTTACTCGATCAAACCACCTCACACAACATATTGTCCTAAAACATATAATTTCCAGCACATCCACCCTCCTGCGCACAACTCTATCCATAGCCCACGCCTCGCAACCATACAACATTGTTGGAACCACTATTCCTTCAAACATACCCATTTTTGCTTTCCGAGATAATGTTCTCGACTTCCACACATTCTTCAAGGCTCCCAGAATTTTCGCCCCCTCCCCCACCCTATGATTCACTTCCGCTTCCATGGTTCCATCCGCTGCCAGATCCACTCCCAGATATCTAAAACACTTTACTCCATCCAGTTTTTCTCCATTCAAACTTACCTCCCAATTGACTTGACACTCAACCCTACTGTACCTAATAACCTTGCTCTTATTCACATTTACTCTTAACTTTCTTCTTTCACACACTTTAGCAAACTCAGTCACCAGCTTCTGCAGTTTCTTACATGAATCAGCCACCAGAGCTGTAGCATCAGCGAAAAACAACCGACTCACTTCCCACACTCTCTCATCCACAACAGACTGCATACTTGCCCCTCTTTCCAAAACTCTTGCATTCACCTCCCTAACAACCCCATCCATAAACAAATTAAACAACCATGGAGACATCACACACCCCTGCCGCAAACCTACATTCACTGAGAACCAATCACCTTCCTCTCTCCTACACGTACACATGCCTTACATCCTCGATAAAAACTTTTCACTGTTTCTAACAACTTGCCTCCCAAACCATATATTCTTAAAACCTTCCACAGAGCATCTCTATCAACTCTATCATATGCCTTCTCCGGATCCATAAATGCTACATACAAATCCATTCGTTTTTCTAAGTATTTCTTACATACATTCTTCAAAGCAAACACCTGATCCACACATCCTCTACCACTTCTGAAACCTCACTGCTCTTCCCCAATCTGATGCTCTGTACACGCCTTCACCCTCTCAATCAATACCCTCCCATATAATTTACCAGGAATACTCAACAAACTTATACCTCTGTAATTTAAGCACTGACTCTTATCCTCTTTGCCTTTGTACAATGGCACTATGCAAGCATTCCACCAATCCTCAGGCACCTCACCATGAGTCATGCATACATTAAATAACCTTACCAACCAGTCAACAATACAGTCACCCCCTTTTTTGATAAATTCCACTGTAATACCATCCAAACCTGCTGCTTTGCCGGCTTTCATCTTTCGTAAAGCTTTTACTACCTCTTCTCTATTTACCAAATCATTTTCCCTAACCCTCTCACTTTGCACACCACCTCGACCAAAACACCCTATATCTGCCACTCTATCATCAAACACATTCAACAAACCTTCAAAATACTCACTCCATCTCCTTCTCATATCACCACTACTTGTTATTACCTCCCCATTAGCCCCCTTCACTAAAGTTCCCATTTGCTCCCTTATCTTACGCACTTTATTTACCTCCTTTCAAAACATCTTTTTATTCTCCCTGAAATTTAATGACACTCCCTCACCTCAACTCTCATTTCCCCTCTTTTTCACCTCATGCACCTTTCTCTTGACCTTCTGCCTCTTTCTTTTATACCTCTCCCACTCATTTGCATTTTTTCCCTGCAAAAATCGTTAAAATGCCTCTCTCTTCTCTTTCACTAAAAATCTTACTTCTTCATCCCACCACTCACTACCTTTTCTAATCAACCCACCTCCCACTCTTCTCATGCCACAAGCATCTTTTGCGCAATCCATCACTGATTCCTTAAATACATCCCATTCCTCTCCCACTCCCTTTACCTCCTTTGTTCTCACCTTTTTCCATTCTATACTCAGTCTCTCCTGGTACTTCCTCACACAAGTCTCCTTCCCAAGCTCACTTACTCTCACCACTCTCTTCACCCCAACATTCTCTCTTCTGAAAACCCCCACAAATCTTCACCTTCGCCTCCACAAGATAATGATCAGACATCCCTCCAGTTGCACCTCTCAGCACATTAATATCCAAAGGTCTCTCTTTCGTGGGTCTATCAATTAACACGTAATCCAATAACGCTCTCTGGCCATCTCTCCTACTTACATACGTATACTTATGTATACCTCGCTTTTTAAACCAGGTATTCCCAATCACCAGTCCTTTTTCAGCACATAAATCTACAAGCTGTTCACCATTTCCATTTACAACACTGAACACTCCATGTATACCAATTATTCCCTCAACTGCCACATTACTCACCTTTGCATTCAAATCACCCATCACTATAACCCGGTTTCGTGCATCAAAACCACTAACACACTCATTTAGCTGCTCCCAAAACACTTTCCTCTCATGATCTTCCTTCTCATGCCCAGGTGCATATGCACCGATAATCACCCATCTCCCTCCATCAACTTTCAGTTTCACCCATATCAATCTAGAATTTACTTTCTTACACTCTATCACATACTCCCATAACTCCTGATTCATGAGTAGTGCTACTCCGTCCCTTGCTTTTGTACTCTCACTAACCCCAGACTTTACTCCCAAGACATTCCCAAACCACTCTTCCCCTTTACCCTTGAGCTTCGTTTCACTCAGAGCCAAAACATCCAGGTTCCTTTCCTCAAACATACTACCGATCTCTCTTTTTTTCTCATCTTGGTTACATCCACACACATTTAGACACCCCAATCTGAGCCTTCGAGGAGGATGAGCACTCCCCGCGTGACTCCTTCTTCTGTTTCCCCTTTTAGAAAGTTAAAATAAAAGGAGGGGAGGGTTTCTGGACCCCTGCTCCCGTCCCCTTTAGTCGCCGTCTACGACACATGAGTAATGCGTGGGAAGTATTCTTTCTCCCCTATCCCTGGAGATAGGGGAGAAAGAGTTATATATATATATATATATATATATATATATATATATATATATATATATATATATATATATATATATATATTTTTTTTTTTTTTTTTTTTTAATCTGTTTTGCTTTGTCGCTGTCTCACGTGCCTTCGAGGTAGTGCAAGGAAACAGACGAAAGAAATGACCCAACCCACCGCCACACACATGCACACACAGACACACACATATAAACACATGAACAAAATTTATCTTGCATATATATATATGCATATATGCATATGCACCTGGGCATGAGAAGAAAGATCATGAGAGGCCAGTGTTTTGGGAGCAGCTGAATGAGTGTGTTAGTGGTTTTGATGCACGAGACCGGGTTATAGTGATGGGTGATTTGAATTCAAAGGTGAGTAATATGGCAGTTGAGGGAATAATTGGTATACAAGGGGGGTTCAGTGTTATAAATGAAAATGGTGAAGAGCTTGTAGATTTATGTGCTGAAAAAGGACTGGTGATTGGGAATACCTGGTTTAAAAAGTGAGATATACATAAGTATACGTATGTAATTAGGAGAGATGGCCAGAGAGCGTTATTGGATTACGTGTTAATTGAAAGGCGCGCGAAAGAGAGACTTTTGGATGTTAATGTGCTGAGAGGTGCAACTGGAGGGATATCTGATTATCATCTTGTGGAGGCTAAGGTGATGATTTGTGTGGGTTTTCAGAAAAGAAGAGTGAATGTTGGGGTGAAGAAGGTGGTGAAAGTAAGTGAGCTTGGGAAGGAGATTTGTGTGAGGAAGTACCAGGAGAGACTGAGTATAGAATGGAAAAAGGTGAGAACAAAGGAAGTAAGGTGAGTGGGGAAGGAATGGGATGTATTTAGGGAATCAGTGATGGATTGCGCAAAAGATGCTTGTGGCATGAGAAGCGTGAGAGGTGGGATGATTAGAAAGGGTAGTGAGTGGTGGGATGAAGAAGTAAGATTATTAGTGAAAGAGAAGAGAGAGGCATTTGGACGATTTTTGCAGGGAAAAAAATGCAATTGAGTGGGAGATGTATAAAAGAAAGAGACAGGGGGTCAAGAGAAAGTTGCAAGAGGTGAAAAAGAGGGGAAATGAGAGTTGGGGTGAGAGAGTATCATTAAATTTTAGGGAGAATAAAAAGATGCTCTGGAAGGAGGTAAATAAAGTGCGTAAGACAATGGAGCAAATGGGAACTTCAGTGAAGGGCGCTAATGGGGAGGTGATAACAAGTAGTGGTGATGTGAGAAGGAGATGGAGTGAGTATTTTGAAGGTTTGTTGAATGTGTTTGATGATAGAGTGGCAGATATAGGGTGTTTTGGTGGAGGTGGTGTGCAAAGTGAGAGGGTTAGGGAAAATGATTTGGTAAACAGAGAAGAGGTAGTAAAAGCTTTACGGAAGATGAAAGCCGGCAAGGCAGCAGGTTTGGATGGTATTGCAGTGGAATTTATTAAAAAAGGGGGTGACTGTATTGTTGACTGGTTGGTAAGGTTATTTAATGTATGTATGACTCATGGTGAGGTGCCTGAGGATTGGCGGAATGCGTGCATAGTGCCATTGTACAAAGGCAAAGAGGATAAGAGTGAGTGCTCAAATTACAGAGGTATAAGTTTGTTGAGTATTCCTGGTAAATTATATGGGAGGGTATTGATTGAGAGAGTGAAGGCATGTACAGAGCATCAGATTGGGGAAGAGCAGTGTGGTTTCAGAAGTGGTCGAGGATGTGTGGATCAAGTGTTTGCTTTGAAGAATGTATGTGAGAAATACTTAGAAAAGCAAATGGATTTGTATGTAGCATTTATGGATCTGGAGAAGGCATATGATAGGGTTGATAGAGATGCTCTGTGGAAGGTATTAAGAATATATGGTGTGGGAGGCAAGTTGTTAGAAGCAGTGAAAAGTTTTTATCGAGGATGTAAGGCATGTGTACGTGTAGGAAGAGAGGAGAGTGATTGGTTCTCAGTGAATGTAGGGTTGCGGCAGGGGTGTGTGATGTCTCCATGGTTGTTTAATTTGTTTATGGATGAGGTTGTTAGGGAGGTGAATGCAAGAGTTTTGGAAAGAGGGGCAAGTATGCAGTCTGTTGTGGATGAGAGAGCTTGGGAAGTAAGTCAGTTGTTTTTCGCTGATGATACAGCGCTGGTTGCTGTTTCATGTGAGAAACTGCAGAAGCTGGTGAACTGAGTTTGGTAAAGTGTGTGAAACAAGAAAGTAAAGAGTAAATGTGAATAAGAACAAGGTTATTAGGTACAGTAGTGTTAAGGGTCAACTCAATTGGGAGGTAAGTTTGAATGGAGAAAAACTGGAGGAAGTAAAGCGTTTTAGATATCTGGGAGTGGATTTGGCAGCGGATGGAACCATGGAAGCGGAAGTGAATCATAGGGTGGGGGAGGGGGCGAAAATCCTGGGAGCCTTGAAGAATGTGTGGAAGTCGAGAACATTATCTCGGAAAGTAAAAATGGGTATGTTTGAAGGAATAGTGGTTCCATGAATTTTGTATGGTTGCGAGGCCTGGGCTATGGATAGAGTCATGCGCAGGAGGGTGGATGTGCTGGATATGAGATGTTTGAGGACAATGTGTGGTGTGAGGTTGTTTGATCGAGTAAGTAATGTAAGGGTAACAGAGATGTGTGGAAATAAAAAGAGCTTGGTTGCGAGAGGAGAAGATTGTGTTTTGAAATGGTTTGGGCACATGGAGAGAATGAGTGAGGAAAGATTGACCAAGAGGATATATGTGTCGGAGGTAGAGGGAACGAGGAGAAGTGGGAGACCAAATTGGAAGTGGAAAGATGGAGTGAAAAAGATTTTGAGTAGATTTTGAGATTGAGATTTTGAGGTGAAAGGCGGGCAAGGAATAGAGTGAATTGGATCGATGTGGTATACCGGGGTTGACGTGCTGTCAGTGAATTGAATCAGGGCATATGAAGCGTCTGGGGTAAACCATGGAAAGCTGTGTGGGGCCTGGATGTGGAAAGGGAGCTGTGGTTTCGGGCATTATTGCATGACAGCTAGAGACTGAGTGTGAGCGAATGGGGCCTTTGTTGTCTTTTCCTAGCGCTACGTCGCACATATGAGGGGGGAGGATGGTATTCCATGTGTGGCGAAGTGGCGATGGGAATGAATAAAGGCAGACAGTGTGAAATGTGTGCATGGGTATATATGTATGTGTCTGTGTGTATGTATATATATATATATATATATATATATGTGTGCATTGAGATGTATAGGTATGTATATTTGCGTGTGTGGACGTGTATGTATATACATGTGTATAGGGATGGGTTGGGCCATTTCTTTTGTCTGTTTCCTTGCACTACCTCGCAAACGCGGGAGACAGCGGCAAAGCAAAATAAGAAATAAATAATATTGGAAAGGATGCAATTTTGCGCGTAATCAAGATATTCCTCTTAGTCCACGGGGAAAATGAAATACGATAAGTTGCCAAGTGCACTTTCGTGTAATAATCACATCATCAGGGGAGACACAAGAGAGAAATATAACAGTCAGTTGTTATACATCGAAGAGACGAAGCTAGGACGCCATTTGTTAAACATGTGATATTCCAAAACATACAACGAGCGTTCATAAACTTATCATTTTACAAATCTTATCAACAATAAAGTTATCTAATTTGTATAGACCATCACTAATATTCAGATTATTATTATTTGTTTATTTGATAGTAGAAGATTCAGTGATATTTCTCTTGATAATAGAGTTAGAGTTAATAACTGAGATGGCGTTACTCCAGTCAATTCAATGATCATAGTTTCTAACATGATTAAACAAGTCATTTGATTCTTGTCCCGTTCTTATACTATATTTATGCTGCTTAAGTCTAACAGAAAGATCTTTACCAGTCTGACCAACATAAGATTTATCATAGTTTCCACAAGGCACTTTATAGATGCAACCAAGAGAATTTGCTGGTTAATTCCTCATTAAGATATTCTTTATAGTATTATTGTTGCTAAAGGAAACATTTACATTGAAGGAGTTAAGCAGCATGTGAAGCAAAGTGAAATCAGTATTAAAAGGGAGAACTAAAAGATTATTGGTGTCAATGGGAGGTTTGGGCTCAACTCTATAAAATGATTTCTTTGCTAACTCAAGGGATTCACCAATGAAAGATCTAGTGTACTTTAACTTAGATCCAATAGAATATATGTTCTCAAACTCATCATCAATAAACTCTGGACTGCAAATACGTAATGCCCTAAGGAACATAGATTGAAATGATGATAATTTAACTCTGTCATGTTGAGATGAGTAATAATGGATATATGAGCATATATTGGTGGGTTTTCTGTGTATGCTAAACTTAAACTTGTTTCTTTGTCTGTGGATCATGCAATCTAGAGATGGTATCATACCATTATTTTCATTTTCTTCAGTAAATTTAATGGAAGGTACTAAATTGTTAAGTAAGGAGAGAAATATTTGTAAATTTTCCTTTATTGGCCAAACACAAACAACATCATCTACATACCTAAACCAAATTGCATTAGAAGGTAAGATATCCATTAGTAATTTTGTTTCAAAAAATTCCATATAAAGATTACTTAGTACTGGTGAAAGAGGGTTACCCATTGCTATACCAAATTTTTCAGCATAATAACCTCCATTAAATTGAAATACACAGTCTTTTATACACAATTTTAACAGTTCAATGAAATTAGACTTTGAAACAGGTAAATGAATATCATCCAACACATCAAAAAAACATTCTAAAAGGCCATCAACTGGAAATTTAGTGAAAAGTGAGGAAACATCAAAGCTAACTAGTTTGGAATCAAAATTAACATAGATATTGTTTAGCTTTTTGACTAAATCTACATTGTTCATGAAATTAGAATTTGATACCTTACCTAATAAAGGGCTTAATAAAGAAACTAACCATTTTGACAATTTATATGTGATGGAGCCTACTGAACTCACTATAGGTCTAGACAAGGAAACAAATTTAAGTTTAGCATATACAGAAAACCCACCAATATATGCTCATATATCCACTATTACTCATCTCAACATGACAGAGTTAAATTATCATCATTTCAATCTATGTTCCTTAGGGCATTACGTATTTGCACTCCATAGTTTATTGATGATGAGTTTGAGAAGATATATTCTATTGGATCTAAGTTAAACTACCCCAGATCTTTCATTGATAAATCCCTTAAGTTAGCAAAGAAATCATTTCATAGAGTTGAGCCCAAACCTCCCAATGACACTAAGAATCTTTTAGTTCTCCCTTTTAATAATGATTTCACTTTGCTTCCCATGCTGCTTAAATCCTTTAATGTAGCTGATGCGTTTATCAACAATAATACTGTAAAGAATATCCTAATCAAGAATTCAACAAAAAATTCTCTTGGTTGCATCTATAAAGTGATTTGTGGAAACTGTGATAAATTTTATGTTGGTCAGACTGGTAAGGATCTTTCTGTTAGACTTAAGCAATATGAATATAGTAAGAGAACGGGAGAAGAATCAAATGATTGTTTAATAATGTTAAAAACTATGATCATTGTATTGACTGGAGTAACGCCATCTCAGGTATTAACTCTAACTCTGTTACCAAGAGAAATATCATTGAATCTTCTATTATCAAATACACAAAGAATTATAATCTTAATGTTAGTGATGGTATATACAAATTAGATAACTTTATTGTTAATAAGATTTCTAAAATGAAAAGTTTATGAACGCTCGTTGTATGTTTTAGACAATCACATGTTTACCAAATGGAGTCCTATCTTCATCTCTTCGAAGTATATTAATTGACTGTTGTATTTCTCTCTTGTGTCTCCCCTGATGATGTGATTATTACACGAAAGTGCGCATGGAAACTTTTCGTGTTTCATTTTCCGTGTGGACTCATAGGTTATTTAATGTATGTATGATTCGTGGTGAGGTGCCTGAGGATTTGCGGAAGACATGCATAATGCCATTGTATAAAGGCAAAGGGGGTAAGA
Source organism: Panulirus ornatus (assembly GCF_036320965.1). NCBI lineage: Eukaryota > Metazoa > Arthropoda > Malacostraca > Decapoda > Palinuridae > Panulirus > Panulirus ornatus. Next base: position 28,113,287 of record NC_092236.1, read on the forward strand.
GTGAGTGCTCAAATTACAGAGGTATAAGTTTGTTGAGTATTCCTGGTAAATTATATGGGAGGGTATTGACTGAGAGGGTGAAGGCATGTACAGAGCATCAGACTGGGGAAGAGCAGTGTGGTTTCACAAGTGGTAGAGGATGTGTGGATCAGGTGTTTGCTTTGAAGAATGTATGTGAGAAATACTTAGAAAAGCAAATGGATTTGTATGTAGCATTTCTGGATCTGGAGAAGACAAATGATAGAGTTGATAGAGATGCTCTGTGGAAGGTACTAAGAATATATGGTGTACGAGGCAAGTTGTTAGAAGCAGTGAAAAGTTTTTATCGAGGATGTAAGGCATGTGTACGTGAAGGAAGAGAGGAAAGTGATTGGTTCTCAGTGAATGTAGGTTTGCGGCAGGGGCGTGCGATGTCTCCATGGTTGTTTAATTTGTTTATGGACGGGGTTGTTAGGGAGGTGAATGCAAGAGTTTTGGAAAGAGGGGCAAGTATGCAGTCTGTTGGGGATGAGAGAGTTTTGGGAAGTTAGTCTGTTTTTGTTCGCTGATGATGCAGCATTGGTGGCTGATTCATGCGAGAAACTGCAGCAGCTGGTGACTGAGTTTGGTAAAGTGTGTGAAAGAAGAAAGTTAAGAGTAAATGTGAATAACAGCAAGGTTATTAGGTACAGTATGGTTGAGGGTCAAGTCAATTGGGAGGTGAGTTTGAATGGAGAAAAACTGGAGGAAGTAAAGTGTTTTAGATATCTTGGAGTGGATCTGGCAGCGGATGGAACCATGGAAGCGGAAGTGAATCATAGGGTGGGGGAGGGGTCGAAAATTCTGGGAGCCTTGAAGAATGTGTGGAAGTCGAGAACATTATCTCCGAAAGCAAAAATGGCTATGTTTGATAGAATAGTGGTTCCAACAATGTTATATGGTTGCGAGGCGTGGGCTATGGGTAGAGTAGAGCGCAGGAGGGTGGATGAGCTTGAAATGAGATTTTTGAGGACAATGTGTGGTTTGATCGAGTAAGAAATATAAGGGTAAGAGAGATGTATGGAAATAGGAAGAGCGTGGTTGAGAGAGCAGAAGATGGTGTTTTGAAATGGTTTGTGGACATGGAGAGAATGAATGAGGAAAGATTTTCCAAGAGGATATATGTGTCGGAGGTGGAGGGAACGAGGAGAAGTGGGAGACCAAATTGGAGGTGGAAAGATGGAGTGAAAAAGATTTTGAGTGATCGGGGCCAGAACATGCAGGAGGGTGAAAGGCGGGCAAGGAATAGAGTAAATTGGATAGATGGGGTATGCCGGGGTCGACGTGCTGTCAATGGATTGAATCAGGGTATGTGAAGCGTCTGGGGTAAACCATGGAAAGTTCTGTGGGGCCTGGATGTCGAAAGGGAGCTGTGTTTTCGGGCATTATTGCACGACAACTAGAGGCTGAGTGTGAACGAATGGGGCCTTTTCTTGTCTTTTCCTAGCGCTACCTCGCAGACATGAAGGGGGAGAGGGATGTTATTCCATGTGTGGCGAGGTGGCGATGGGAATGAATAAGGGCAGATAGTGTGAATTGTGTGCATGTGTATATATGTATATGTCTGTGTGTGTATATATATGTGTACATTGAGAAATATCGGTATGTACATTTGCGTGTGTGAACGTTTATGTATATACATATGTATGACGGTAGGTTGGGCCATTTCGTTCGTCTGTTTCCTTGCGCTACCTCGTGAACGCGGGAAACAGCGACAAAGCAAAATAGATAAATATATATATATATATATATATATATATATATATATATATATATATATATATATATATATATATATAATACTTCCCACGTTTTCTCTACGTGTCGTAGAAGGCGGGGACGGAGCGGGGGGCTGGAAATCCTCCCCTCTAATTATTTTTTTTAATTATATATTATATATTTTTTTTTATTATATATATATATATATATATATATATATATGTATATATATATATATATATATATATATATATATATATATATATATATATATATTATATATATATATATATATAAATATGTATATATATATATATATATATATATATATATATATATATATATATTTGTTTTTTCTTTTTTTTTTTTTTTTCTTTTTATACTTTGTCGCTGTCTCCCGCGTTTGCGAGGTAGCGCAAGGAAACAGACCAAAGAAATGGCCCAACCCCCCCATACACATGTATATACATACGTCCACACACGCAAATATACATACCTACACAGCTTTCCATGGTTTACCCCAGACGCTTCACATGCCTTGATTCAATCCACTGACAGCACGTCAGCCCCGGTATACCACATCGCTCCAATTCACTCTATTCCTTGCCCTCCTTTCACCCTCCTGCAAAGTTTTTGGGCCCCAAACACAAAAAAATCTTTTTTTACTTTCCCCTTTTCCCCCTCCAATTTGGGCTCCCTCTTCTCCTTTTCCCCCCACCTCCGAGACATATATCCCTTGGTCAATCTTTCCTCAAATCAAACCCCTCCAAGTGCCCAAAAACCCTTTTAAAAAACCCCTTTTGCCCCTTTTCAACCCCCTCTTTTTATTTTCCCCAAAAAAACCCCCTTAAACCCTTTTCGTTACTCATTTTATCAAAACCCCCTCAAAACCCAAAACAATTTTCCCCCAAAATCCCATTTCCGCACCCAACCCCCAAACCCCCGCGCACAACTCTAAACCCTAGCCCCCCGCCTCGCAACCCTTTCAACATTGGGTTTGGGAACCCAAATTTCCCTTTAAACAAACCCATTTTTGCTTTCCGGGTTAAAGGTTTTTCGGGCTTCCCCCACTTTTTTCAAGGCCCCCAAATTTCCCCCCCCCACCCCCCCCTATGACCACTCCCTTTTAAGGTTCCTTTCCCCTCCAGATAAAACCCCCGAAAACTTTAAAAATTCACTTCCCCCGTTTTTCTCCTTAAACTTTACCTCCCAAATTTACTTGAAACCCCCAAACCCCCTGTAACCCAATAACCCTTTCCTTTTTTCAAATTTTTCTCTTAACTTTCTTCTTCCACACACTTTAACCCAAAATCAGTCACCCCGCTTCCCGCAGGTTTTTCCCCATGAAAGCCCCCGCGCGTTATAACCCAACAAAAACTGACTTTACTTCCCCCCAAACTCTCTTTATCCCCAACAGACTTTTATACTTCCTCCTCTTTTCCCCAAAAATTGCATTTACCCCCCCAACCAAAACCCCCTCCATAAACAAATTTTAAAAAACCATGGAGGGCAAAAACACACCCCTGCCGCAAACCTACATTCACTGAAACCCTTTTATTTCCTCTCTTCCCCACACTTTCACATTGGGCCCTTTCAAACCTCCAAAAAAAACTTTTTACTCTTCAACAACTTTCCTCCCCCCACCTATTTTTCTTAAAAACCTTCCACAGAGCCCCTATCAACCTTAAAATGCCTTCCCCCCAGATCCCTAAAAGCAAAAAACAAATTTCCCTTTGTTTTTATTATTTTCCCCATCATTCCTTTTAAACCAAAAAACCCCGATCCAACATCCTCCCAACCCCTTTTGAAAACCCCACGGGTCTTCCCCAATCTGTTTCTCTGTAAATCCTTCAACCCCCCTCAATCAATCCCCCCCATATAATTTTTCCGGGAAAACTCAAAAAAAACCTATACCTCGGGAATTTGGGGGAAATTTACCCCTTATTCCCCCCTTTTCCTTTTTTACAATGGCCCCAAGCACGCCAAACCGCCCAACCACAGCACCTCACCATGATTTAAAGACATACATTTAAAAAACCTTACCCCAAACCCTCAACAATACGGGCCCCCCTTTTTTAAAAAATTCCACGGGAATACCATCCAAAACCGCTCCTTCCGGTTTCTTTCCCCCCAAAGCCCAAATACCTCTTCTCTTTTTTACCAAAACATTTTCCCCCCAACCCCTTTATTTTTCCAAAACCACCTCGACCAAAACCCCCATATCCACCAACATCAAAAACATTCAACAAACTTCAAAAAACCACTCCATTCCCTTCCCCACATCACCACTACTTTTTATCACCTCCCCAAAATTTTTCCCTTAAATGAAGGTTTTCCCCCCTTTTCTCCCCGTTTTCTTAAACCCCTTTTAATTTTCCTCCTTTCCCAAAAATCTTTTTTTTTCTCCCAAAAATTTTTAAAGATACTCTCTCACCCCAACTCCATTTTTCCCTTTTTTTTTACCTCTTTTCACCCTTTTTCCCCTTTTCCCCTTCCCTTTCTTTTAACATCTTTCCCCCTCAAATTGCATTTTTTTCCCGGCAAAAAATCGCCCCAAAAACCCTTTTCTTTTCCTTTTACCAATACTCTTTTCTTCTTTATCCCCCACCACCACTACCTTTTTAATTTAACCCACCTCCCCCCCTCTTTCATCCACAACAAAAAATATATAATAATATAAATATTTATAATAAAATATATAAAATAAATATATTAATATATAATATATATATAATAAAATATAAAATA
>NC_092236.1:28117871-28135371 GCF_036320965.1 Panulirus ornatus
GTGCGACGAAGAAGTAAGATTATTAGTAAAAGAGAAGGGAGAGGCCTCTGGATGATTTTTGCAGGGAAATAATTCAAATGAATAGAAGATATATAAAAGAAAGAGGCAGGAGGTCACGAGAAAGGTGAAAGATGCCAAAAAGAGGGCAAATGAGAGTTGGGGTGAGAGAGTATCAATAAATTTTAGAGAATAGAAATATGTTTTGGAAGAGGTAAATAAAGTGCGTAAGACAAGGTAGTCAATGGGATTTCAGTGAAGGGGTAACCGGAAGGTGATAACAAGGGGTGGTGATATGCGAAGGAGATGGAGTGAGTATTTCTAGGTTTGTTGAATGCGTTCGATGATAGAGTGGCAGGTATAGGGTGTTTTGGTCGAGGTGGCGTGCAAAGTGAGAGGGTTAGGGAAAATGATTTGGTAAACAGAGAAGAGGTAGTAAAAGATTTGCGGAAGATTAAAGCCGGCAAGGCAGCGTGTTTGGATGATATTGCAGTGTAATCTATTAAAAAAGGTGTTGAATGTATTGTTGACTGGTTGGTAGGGTTATTTAATGTATGTATGTTTCATGGTGAGGTACCTGATGATTGGCGGAATGCTTGCATAATGCGATTCTATAAAGGCAAATGGGATAAAAGTGAGTGCTCAAATTACATGGGTATAAGTTTCTTGAGTATTCCTGGGAAATTATATGGGAGGGTATTGATTGACAGGATGAAGGCTTGTACAAAGCATCAGACTGGGGAAGAGTAGTGTGGTTTCAGAAGTGGTAGAGGATGTGTGGATCAGGTGTTTGCTTTGAAGAATGTATGTGAGAAATACTTAGAAAAGCAAATGGATTTGTATGTAGCATTTATGAATCTCTAGAAGGCATATGATAGATTTGATAGAGATGCTCTTTTTAAGGTATTAAGAATGTATGGTGTGGAAGGCAAGTTGTTAGAAGCAATTAAAAGTTTTTATTCAGGATGTAAGGCATGTATACGTGTGGGAAGAGAGGAAAGTGATTGGTCTTCAGTGAATGTAGGTTTGGGACAGGGGTGTGTGATGTCTCGATGGTTGATTTTTTATGGATGGGGTTGTTAGGGAGGTGAATGCAAGAGTCTTGGAAAGGGGGGCAAGTATGCAGTCTGTTGTAGATGAGAGAGCTTGGGAAGTGAGTCAATTGTTGTTCGCTGATGATACAGCGCTGGTGGCTGATTCATGTGAGAAACTGCAGAAGCTGGTTACTGAGTTTGGTAAAGTGTGTGAAAGAAGAAAGCTGAGAGTGAATGTGAATAAGAGCAAGGTTATTATTTACAGTGGGTTGAGGGACAAGTCAATTGGGAGGTAGGTTTGAGTTCAGATAACCTAGAAGAAGTGAAGTGTTTTCGGTATCTGGGAGTGGATTTGGAAGCTGATGGAACCATGAAAGCGGAAATGAATCATAGGGTGAGGGAGGTGGCGAAAGTTCTGGGAGCGTTGAAGAATGTGTGGAAGCTGAGAACATTATCTCGGAAAGCAAAAATGTGTATGTTTGAAGGAATAGTGGCTCCAACAATGTTATATGGTTGCAAGGCGTGGGCTATTGATAGAGTTGTGTGGAGGCGGGTGGATGTGATGGAAATGAGATGTTTGAGGACAATATGTGTTGTGAAGTGGTTTGATCGAGTAAGTAATAATAGGGTAAGAGAGATGTATGGTAATAAAAAGACTGTGGTTGAGAGAGCAGAAGAGGGTGTTTTGAAATGGTTTGGTAACATGGAGAGAATGAGTGAGGAAAGATTGACAAAGAGGATATATTTGTCAGAGGTGGAGGGAACGAGAAGTGGGAGACCAGATTGGAGGTGGAAAGATGGAGTGAAAAAGATTTCTATGATCGGGGCCTGAACATGCAGGAGGGTGAAAGGCGTGCAAGGAATAGAGTGAATTGGAATGATGTGGTGTACCGTGGTCGACGTGCTGTCAGTGGGTTGAACCAGGCATATGAAGCGTCTTGGGTAAACAATGTAAAGTGCTGTGAGGCCTGAATGTTTAAAGGGAACTGTGGTTCGGTGCATTATTACATGACAGCTAGAGACTGAGTGTGAACGAAATTGGACTTTGTTGTCTTTTCCTGGCGCTACCTCGCGCACATCTGGGAGGAGAGTGTAGGCATTGTTTCGCGGTGGCGATGGAAATTAATAAAGGCAGACTGTATGAATTATGTTCAAGTGTATATATGTATATGTCTCTGTGTGTATATATATGTATACGTTGAGATGTATAGGTATGTATATTTGCGTGTGTGGACGTGTATATATATATATACATGTATATGTGGGTGGGTTGGGGCATTCTTTCGTCTGTTTCCTTGCGCTACCTCGCTAACGCGGGAGACAGCGACAAATCAAAATAAAGGAAAATAATAAAAAAATACAGTAAAGGATCACAATTTTGCGCGTGATGAAGATATTCCTATGAGTCCACGGGGAAAAAGGAACACGATAAGTTCCCAAGTGCCCTTTTGTGTAATAATCACATTATCAGCGGAGGAACAAGAGAAAAATATAACAGTCAGTTCATATACATTGAAGAGACGAAGCTAGGACACCATTTGGTAAACATGCGATTGTCCAAGACAGACAACGAGCGTTCATAATATTATCATTTTACAAATTTATCAGCAATAAAGTTATCTAACTTGAATAGACCATCACTAATATTAAGATAATAATTCTTTTTGTACTTAATAATGGAGGATTCAATGATGTTTCTCGTGGTAATAGAGTTGAGTTAATAGATGATATGACATTACTCCAGTCAATACAATGATCATAGTTTTTAACATGATTAAATAAGGCATTTGATTCTTGTCCCGTTCTCATACGATATTTATGTTGCTTAAGTCTAAGAGAAAGATTCTTACCAGTCTGTGCAATATAAACTTATCACAAATTCTACATGGCACTTAATAGATGCATTTAAGAAAACTTTCTGGTGAATTCCTGATAAAGATATTCTTTATAGTATTATTTACATTAGAGGACTTACGCAATATGGGAAGTAAAGAAAAATTAGCATTAAAAGGGGCCACTAAAATGGGAAGTTTGGGCTCAACTCTTTAAAATGATTTCTTTGCTAAAGTAAGGGATTTACCAATTAAAGATCTAGGGTACTTTAACTTAGATCCAATAGAATATATCTTCTAAAACTCATCATCAATAAATTCTGGACTGCAAATATTTAATGCCCTAAGGAAATTAGAATGAAATGATGATAATTTAAATCCGTCATGTTGAGATGAATAATAATGGATATATGAGCATACATTGGTAGGTCTTTTGTATATGCTAAACTTAAATATGTTTCCTTGCTTATGGATCATGCAATCTAAAATTGGTAACGTACCATTATCTATTTTTTACAGTAAATTTGATGGAAGGTACTGAATTGTTAAGAAATTGGAGAAATATTTGTAAATTTTCATTTTTTGGCCAAATACAAAGAATATCATCTACATAGCTAAACCAAATTGCATTAGAATGTAAGATATTCTTCATTAATTTTGTTTCAAAAAATTCCATGTAAAGATTACTTAGTATAGGTGAAAGGGGGTTACCCATTGCCAAACCAAATTTTTCAGCATAATAATTTCCATTTAATTGAAATACACAGTCTTTTATACACAATTTTATCAGCTCAGTGAACACACTCCCATATTATTTCCAGGGAATATTCAACAAACTTAAACCTTTGCATTTTCAGCACTCACTCTTATTCCCTTTCCCTTTGTACAATGGCACTATGCAAGCATTCCGCCAATCCTCAGGCACCTCACTAATATTCATACATACATTGAATAACCTTACCAACCAGTCAACAATGCAGCCACCCCCCCCCCCTTTTTAATAAATTCCACGGCAATGCCATCCAAACCCGCTGTGTTGCTTGCTTTCATCTTCCGCAAAGTTTTCACTACCTATTCTTTGTTTACCAAATCATTCTCCCTAACTCTCTCACTTTGCATATTACCTCGACCAAAACACCCTATATCTGGCACTCCATCATCAAACACATTCAACAAACCTTCAAAATACTCCATCTCCTTCTCACATCACCACTATTTGTTATCACCTCCCCATTAGCCACCTTCACTACTTTTCCCATGTGCTCCTTTGTCTTACGCACTATGCTTACCTCCTTCCAAAACATCTTTTTATTGTCCCTAAAATTTAATAAAACTCTCTCACCCCAGATCTCAGTTGCCCTCTTTTTCACCTCTTGCACCTTTCTCTTGACCTCCTGCCACTTTCCTTTATACATCTCCCAGTCATTTGCAATACTTTCCTGCAAAAATCGTCCAAATACCTCTCTTTTCTCTTTCACTAATAGTCTTACTTCTTCATCCCACCACTCACTACCCTTTCTAATCTGCCCACCTTCCACGCTTCTCACGCCACAATCATCTTTTGCGCAAGCCATCACTGCTTCCCTAAATATATCTCATTCCTCCCCCACTACCCTTACGTCCTTTGTTTTCACCGTTTTCCATTCTGTACTCGTTTCTCCTAGTACTTCCTCACAGAAGACTCCTTCCTAAGCTCACTTACTCTTACCACTCTCTTCACTCCAACATTCTCTCTTCTTTGCTGAAGACCTCTACATATCTACATATCTTCACCTCCAGTTGCACCTCTCAGCATATTAACATCCAAAAGTCTCTCTTTCACGCGCCTATCAATTAACACGTAATCCAATAACGCTCTCTGGGCATCTCTCTTACTTACATGCGCATACTTATGCACATCTCTCTTTTTAAACCAGGCATCCCAATTACAAGTCCTTTTTCAGCACATAAATCTACACGCTCTTCACCATGTCCATTTACAACACTGAACACCCCATATATACCAATTATTCCTTCAACTGCCACATTACTCACCTTTCCATTCAAATCACACATCTCTATAACCCGGTCTCGTGTATGAAAACCAGTGACACACTCACTCATCTGCTCCCAAACCACTAACCTTTCACGATCTTTCTTCTCATGCCCAGGTGTATATGCACCAATAATCACCCATTTGCAGTCTAGAGTTTATTGGTGATTAGTTTGAGAAGATATATTCTATTGGATCTAAGTTAAAGTACCCTAGACCTTTCATTGATAAATCCCTTAAGTTAGCAAAGAAATCATTTTTTACAGTTGAGCCCAAACCTCCCATTGACACCAAGAATCTTTTAATTCTCCGTTTTGATAATAATTTCACTTTACTTCCCATGTTGCTTAAATCCTTTAATGTAAATGTTGCCTTTAGCAACAACAATACTATAAACAATATCTTAATCAGGAATTCACCCGAAAATTCCCTTGGATTCATCTATAAAGGCCTTGTGGATATTGTGATAAATTTTATGTTGGTCAGACTGGTAAGGAACTTTCTGTTAGACTTAAGCAACATAATTATAGTATAAGAACGGGACAAGAATCAAATGCCTTGCTTAATCATGTTAAAAACTATGATCCTTGTATTGACTGGAGTAATGCCATTTCAGTTATTAACTTTAAAGTCTATTAACAAGAGAAATATCACTGAATCTTCTATTATCAAATGCAAGAGAATTATAATCTCGATATTTGTGATGGTCTATACAAATTAGATAATTATATTGTTGATAAAATTTGTAAAATGATAAATTTATGAACTCTCGTTGTATGTTTTTGACAATCACATGTTTATCAAATGGTGTCCTAGCTTCGTCTCTTCGATGCATATCAATTTTCTTATATTTCTCTCTTGTGTCTTCCCTGATGATGTGATTATTAAACGAAATTGCACTTGAGAACTTATCGTGTTTCATTTTCCTCGTGGACTCATAGGAATATCTTGATCACATGCAAAATTGTGATCCTTTCCAACATGGACTCCACACGGCTCTTCTATTACTTCTCCACAAGCTGTCCTGGACTTTCTCCTTTCGTTACTGCCTTCTCGAAATCGCTAATCAAGGCCCACCAACTGAAGTTACGATTTGGATTCCTTAGGAAATGCCTTGATGAACAAGTGATGCCAAGATCTGTCCTGCCTCAACGATTGTTGCAGCTGTCTGGTCGACCATTTGACCAATTCCAAAATATAATCTTAAAGAAAAACATTGAATTAAAGAAACTTGAAATGGAGAAGGCTTCTCACATTTCAAGAGAGAAGAAACGTGCCTTTCAGACGGCAATACCGACTCACTGGAAGAACCGGATTTTGGAGTATTACTATGAGAGATTAAGGAAAGAACGCAATAGCTACAAATGTCACTAAATTGTTAGTTGGACCATCTTTTTAAATTATCGACTGGACCAAGAACACAAACCCATCTTCTGTGGTAAACCTGTCTAATAAACAACTAGATAAGGATTCCTTGTGTGCATTAGGCTATGGTTTAAGTTTTATATGCTCTAACAGGGTAGCCAGCTGTGTTGATTTCACAGTCTTTTTAGAATTTAGAAAAATGCAGTAATTTAAGTAATGATGAAATTAATATCTGTAAGGTTTTAGTGTATGCCAGTTCGTCAAAACCAGTGGAACCTTATTGCCCTAAAAGATTCATAAGAGCTATTAACACCTTAAAAGAAGACAAGGATATACATATTACTAAAGCAGATAAGGCTAACACTGTTGTGATTTTAGACAAAAGTGAATATTTATCCAAAATGAATGATCGTCTAAATGATGACACAACATACTCTAAACTTAGTAAAAATCCCTTAGAAGCAGTTAATTCTCATTTCAATAAAGATATGAAGTTGCTGTTGAAAGGTAATATTTCTCTTATTTATTTGTCGTCTTTGTCCCCTTCATTGCCATCTATATTTGGACTTATCAAAACATATAAACAGAATTTTACAGCAAGATCTATAGCGAATTCAGTAGGCTCCATCATATATAAAATGTCAAAATGGTTAGTTTCTTTATTAAGCAATTTACTGGGTAAGGTATCAAATTCTAATATCATGAACAATGTAGATTTAGTCAACAAGCTAAACAATATTTATGTTAATTTTGATTTCAAACTAGTTATCTTTGATATTTCCTTAATTTTCACTAAAGTTCCAGTTGATGACCTTTTAGAATATTCATTTGATGTCTTGGATGATATTCATTTACCTGTTTCAAAGTCTGTTTTCATTGAACTGATAAAATTGTATATAAAAGACTGTGTATGTCAGTTCAATGGAGAATATATTGCTCAAAAATTTGGTTTGACAGTGGGTAACACTCTTTCACCTGTACTAAGAAATTTTTATATGGAATTTTTTGAAACAAAATTACTAAAGGATGTCTTACCTTCTAATGCAATTTGGTTTAGGTATGTAGATGATGTTGTTTGTGTTTGGCCAACAAATGAAAATTTACAAATATTTCTCCCCTCACTTAAGAATTTAGTACCTGCCATCAAATTTACTGTAGAAGATGAAAATAATGGTATGTTACCAGTTTTAGATTGTATGATCCATAGGCAGGGAAACAAGTTTAAGTTAAGCATATAGAGAAACCCACCAATGTATGCTCATATATCCATTATTACTCATCTCAACATCACAGAGTTAAACTATAATCATTTCAATCTATGTCCCTTAGGGCATTACGTATTTGCAGTCCAGAATTTATTGATTATGAGTTTGAGAAGATACATTCTATTGGATCTAAATTAAAATACCCTAGATCTTTCATTGATAAATCACTTAAGTTAGCAAAAAAATCATTTTATAGAGTTGAACCTAAGCCTCCCATTGACACCAAGAATCTTTTAGTTAACCCTTTTAATAATAATCTCACTTTACTTCCCATGTTGCTTAAATCCTTTAGTGTAAATGTTGCCTCTAGCAAAAAGAATACTATAAAGAATGTCTTAAACAAACCAGAAAATTCTGTTGAATGCAACTATAAAGTGCCTTGAGGAAATGTGATAGATTTTATATTGGTCAGACTAGTAAGGATCTTTCTCTTAGAATTAAGTAACAAAAATATAGTATAAGAGCGGGACAAGAAACAAATACCTTGTTTAATCACGTTAAAACTCCGATCATTGTATCGACTTGAGTAATGCCACCTTAGTTATAGATTCTAACTCTATTACCAAGATAAATATCGTTGAATCTTCTATTATCAAATACACAAAGAACTATATTCGTAATATCATAGATGGTCAAAACAAATTAGATGACTTTATTGTTAACAAAAATTGTAAAATGGTGTTTAAGAACGCTCGTTGTATGTTGTGGACAATCATATGTTTACCAAATTGCATCCTACCCTCGTCTCTTTGATGTATATCAACTGACTTATATTTTTTTTCTTGTGTCTCCCTTGATGATGTGATTATTACACGAAAGTGCAGATGGGAACTTATCGTGTTTCATTTTCCCCATGAACTCATAGGAATATATATATATATATATATATATATATATATATATATATATATATATATATATATATATATATATATATATATATATATATATATATATATATGTATATATATATATATACATATTCTCCACTATCCCTGGGGATAGGAGAGAAAGAATACTTCCCACGCATTCCTCATGTGTCGTAGAAGGCGACTAAAGGGGAGGGTAGCGGGGGGCCAGAAACCCTCCCCTCCTTGTATTTTAACTTTCTAAAAGGGGAAATAGAAGAACGAGTCACGCGGGTAGTGCTCATCCTCATCGAAGGCTCACATTGGGCTGTCTAAATGTGTGTGGATGTAACCAAGATGAGAAAAAAGGAGAGATAGGTAGTATGTTTAAGGAAAGGAACCTGGATGTTTTGGCTCTGAGTGAAACGAAGCTCAAGGGTAAAGGGGAAGAGTGGTTTCAAAATGTCTTGGGAGTAAAGTCAGGGGCTAGTGAGAGGACAAGAACAAGGGAAGAAGTAGCACTACTCCTGAAACAGGAGTGGTGGAGCATGTGATAGAGTGTAAGAAAGTAAATTCTAGACTGATATGCGTAAAACTGAAAGTTGATGGAGAGAGATGGGTGATTATTGGTGCATATGCACCTGGGCATGAGAAGAAAGATCATGAGAGGCAAGTGTTTTGGGAGCAGCTGAATGAGTGTGTTAGTGGTTTTGATGCACGAGACCGTGTTATAGTGATAGGTGATTTCAATGCAAAGGTGAGTAATGTGGCAGTTGAGGGAATAATTGGTATACATAGGGTGTTCAGTGTTGTAAATGGAAATGGTGAAGAGCTTGTAGATTTATGTGCTGAAAAAGGACTGGTGATTGGGAATACCTTGTTTAAAAAGCGAGATATACATAAGTATACGTATGTAAGTAGGAGAGATGGCTAGAGAGCGTTATTGGATTACGTGTTAATTGACAGGCGCGCGAAAGAGAGACTTTTGGATGTTACTGTGCTGAGAGGTGTAACTGGAGGGATGTCTGATCATTATCTTGTGGAGGCTAAAGGTGAAGATTTGTATGGGTTTTCAGAAAAGAGGAGTTACTGTTGGGGTGAAGAGGGTGGTGAGAGTAAGTGAGCTTGGGAAGGAGACTTGTGTGAGTAAGTACCAAGAGAGACTGAGTACAGAATGGAAAAGGGTGAGAACAATGGAAGTAAGGGGAGTGGGGGAGGAATGGGATGTATTTAGGGAATCAGTGATGGCTTGCGCAAAAGATGCTTCTGGCATGAGAAGAGTGGGAGGTGGGTTGATTAGAAAGGGTAGTCAGTGGTGGGATGAAGAAGTAAGATTATTAGTGAAACAGAAGAGAGAGGCATTTGGACGATTTTTGCAGGGAAAAAATGCAGTTGAGTGGGAGATGTATAAAAGAAAGAGACATAAGGTCAAGAGAAAGGTGCAAGAAGTGAAAAAGAGGGCAAATGAGAGTTAGGGTGAGTGAGTATCATTAAATTTTAGGGAGAATAAAAAGATGTTCTGGATGGAGGTAAATAATGTGCTTAATACAAGGGAGCAAATGGGAACTTCAGTGAAGGGCGGAAATGGGGACGTGATAACAAGTAGTGGTGATGTGAGAAAGAGATGGAGTGAGTATTTTGAAGGTTTGTTGAATGTGTTTGATGATAGAGTTGCAGATATAGGGTGTTTTGGTCGAGGTGGTGTGGAAAGTGAGAGAGTTAGGGAAAATGATTTGATAAACAGAGAAGAGGTAGTAAAAGCTTTGAAGAAGATGAAAGCCGGCACGGCAGCAGGTTTGGATGGTATTGCAGTGGAATTTATTAAAAAAGGGGGTGACTGTATTATTGACTGGTTGGTAAGGTTATTTAATGTATGTGTGACTCATGGTGAGGTACCTGAGGATTGGCGGAATGCGTGCATAGTGCCATTGAACAAAGGGAAAGGGGATAAGAGTGAGTGCTCAAATTACAGAGGTATAAGTTTGTTGAGTATTCCTGGTAAATTATATGGGGAAGAGCAGTGTGGTTTCAGAAGTGGTAGAGGATGTGTGGATCAGGTGTTTGCTTTGAAGAATGTATGTGAGAAATACTTAGAAAAGCAAATGGATTTGTATGTAGCATTTATGGATCTGGAGAAGGCATGTGATAGAGTTGATAGAGATGCTCTGTGGAAGGTATTAAGAATATATGGTGTGGGAGGCAAGTTGTTAGAAGCAGTGAAAAGTTTTCATCGAGGATGTAAGGCATGTGTACGTGTAGGAAGAGAGGAAAGTGATTGGTTCTCAGTGAATGTAGGTTTGCGACAGGGGTGTGTGATGTCTCCATGGTTGTTTAATTTGTTTATGGATGGGGTTGTTAGGGAGGTAAATGCAAGAGTTTTGGAAAGAGGGGCAAGTATGAAGTCTGTTGTGGATGAGAGAGCTTGGGAAGTGAGTCAGTTGTAGTTCGCTGATGATACAGCGCTGTTGGCTGATTCATGTGAGAAACTGCAGAAGCTGGTGACTGAGTTTGGTAAAGTGTGTGGAAGAAGAAAGTTAAGAGTAAATGTGAATAAGAGCAAGGTTATTAGGTACAGTAGGGTTGAGGTTCAAGTCAATTGGGAGGTGAGTTTGAATGGAGAAAAACTGGAGGAAGTGAAGTGTTTTAGGTATCTGGGAGTGGATCTGGCAGCGGATGGAACCATGGAAGCGGAAGTGGATCATAGGGTGGGGGAGGGGGCGAAAATTCTGGGGGCCTTGAAGAATGTGTGGAAGTCGAGAACATTATCTCGGAAAGCAAAAATGGGTATGTTTGAAGGAATAGTGGTTCCAACAATGTTGTATGGTTGCGAGGCGTGGGCTATGGATAGAGTTGTGCGCAGGAGGATGGATGTGCTGGAAATGAGATGTTTGAGGACAATATGTGGTGTGAAGTGGTTTGATCGATTGAGTAACACAAGGGTAAGAGAGATGTGTGGAAATAAAAAGAGCGTGGTTGAGAGAGCACAAGAGGGTGTTTTGAAGTGGTTTGGTCACATGGAGAGAATGAGTGAGGAAAGATTGACCAAGAGGATATATGTGTCGGAGGTGGAGGGAACGAGGAGAAAAGGGAGACCAAATTGGAGGTGGAAAGATGGAGTGAAAAAGATTTTGTGTGATCGGGGCCTGAACATGCAGGAGGGTGAAAGGAGGGCAAGAAATAGAGTGAATTGGAGCGATGTGGTATACCGGGGTTGACGTGCTGTCAGTGGATTGAATCAAGGCATGTGAAGCGTCTGGGGTAAACCATGGAAAGCTGTGTAGGTATGTATATTTGCGTGTGTGGACGTATGTATATACATGTGTATGGGGGGGGGTTGGGCCATTTCTTTCGTCTGTTTCCTTGCGCTACCTCGCAAACGCGGGAGATAGCGACAAAGTATAATAAAAAAATAAAATAGATAAATATATATATATATATATATATATATATATATATATATATATATATATATATATATATATATATATATATATATATATATATATATAGTGACTGAGTTTCGTAAAGTGTGTAAAAGAAGAAAGTTAAGAGTAAATGTGAATAAGAGCAAGGTTATTAGGTACAGTAGGGTTGAGGGTCAAGTCAATTGGGAGGTAAGTTTGAATGGAGAAAAACTGGAGGAAGTACAGTGTTTTAGATATCTGGGAGTGGATATGGCAGCGGATGGAACCATGGAAGCGGAAATGGATCATAGGGTGGGGGAGGGGGCGAAAATCCTGGGAGCCTTGAAGAATGTGTGGAAGTCGAGAACATTATCTCGGAAAGCAAAAATGGGTATGTTTGAAGGAATAGTGGTTCCAACAATGTTGTATGGTTGCGAGGCGTGGGCTATGGATAGAGTTGTGCGCAGGAGAATGGATGTGCTGGAAATGAGATGTTTGAGGACAATGTGTGGTGTGAGGTGGTTTGATCGAGTAAGTAACGATCATGTGTTGAAATAAAAAGAGCGTGGTTGAGAGAGCAGAAGAGGGTGTTTGGAAATGGTTTGTGGACATAGAGAGATTGAGTGAGGAAATATTGACCAAGAGGATATATGTGTCGGAGGTGGAGGGAACGAGGAGAAGTGGGAGACCAGATTGGAGGTGGAAAGATGGAGGAGTGAAAAAGATTTTGTGTGATCGGGGCCTGAACATGCAGGAGGGTGAAAGGAGGGCAAGGAATAGAGTGAATTGGATCGATGTGGTTTACCGGGGTTGACGTGCTGTCAGTGGATTGAATCAGGGCATGTGAAGCGTCTGGGGTAAACCATGGAAAGCTGTGTAGGTATGTATATTTGCGTGTGTGGACATATGTCTATACATGTGTATAGGGCTGGGTTGGGCCATTTCTTTCGTCTGTTTCCTTGCGCTACCTCGCAAACGCGGAAGATAGCGACAAAGCTATCTATCTATATATATATATATATATATATATATATATATATATATATATATATATATATATATATATATATATATATATCTTATCTTTATTTTCCTTTGTCGCTGTCTTCCGCGTTTGCGAGGTAGCGCAAGGAAACAGACGAAAGAAATGGCCCAACCCACCCCCAAACATATGTATATACACACACGTCCACGCACGTAAATATACATACCTATACGTCTCAATGTACACATATATATATACACACAGACACATACATATATACCCATGCACACAATTCACACTGTCTGCCTTTATTCTTTCCCATCGCCTCGTTGCCACACATGGAATACCATCCCCCTCACCCCTCATGAGTGCGGGGTAGCGCTAGGAAAAAGACAACAAAGCCCTCATTCGTTCACACTCTGTCTCTAGCTGTCATGCAATAATGCCCGAAACCATAGCTCCCTTTCCATATCCAGGCCCCACACAGCTTTCCATGGTTTACCCCAGAAGCTTCACATGCCCTGATTCAATCCACTGACAGCATGTCAACCCCGTTATGCCACATCGATCCAATTCACTCTATTCCATGCACGCCTTTCACCTTCATGCATGTTCAGGCCCTGATCACTTAACATCTTTATCACTCCATCATTCCTCCTCCAACTTGGTCTCCCGCTGCCCTTCGTTCCCTCCACCTCTGACATATATCCTCTTGGTCAATCTTTCCTCACTCATTCTCTCCATGTGACCAAACCATTTCAAAACTCCCTACTCTGCTCTCTCAACCACACTATTCCTATTACCACACATCTCTCTTACCCTACTATTACTTACTCGATCAAACCATCTCACACAACATATTGTCCTAAAACATATAATTTCCAGCACATCTACCCTCCTGCGCACAACTCTGTCCATAGCCCACGCCTCGCAACCATACAACACTGTTGGAACCACTATTCCTTCAAACACAACCATTTTTGCTTTCCGACATAATGTTTTCGACTTTTACACATTGTTCAAGGCTACCAGAATTTTCGCCCCCTCCCCCACCCTATGATTCACTTCCGCTTCCATGGTTCCATCCGCTGCCAGATCCACTCCCAGATATCTAAAACACTTCTCTTCCTCCAGTCTATCTCCATTCAAACTTACCTCCCAATTTACTTGACCATCAACCCGACTGTACCTAATAACCTTATTCTAATTCACATTTATTCTGAACTTTCTTTTTTCACACACTTTACCAAACTCAGTCACTAGCTTCGGCAGTTTTTCATATGTATCAGACACCAGCGATGTATCATCAGCGAACAACAACTGTCTCACTTCCCAACCTCTCTTATCCACAACAGACTGCATAATTGCCCCTCTTTCCAAAACACCTGCATTCACCTCCCTAATAACCCCATCCATCAACAAATTAAACAACCATGTAGACATCACACACCCTTGCCGCAAACCTACATTCACTGACAACCAATCACTTTCCTCTATTCCTACACGTACACATGCCTTACATCCTCGATAAAAACTTTTCACTGCTTCTAACAACTTGCCTCCCACACCATATATTCATAATACCTTCCAGAGAGCATCTCTATCAACTCTATCATATGCCTTCTCCAGATCCATAAATGCTACATACAAATCCATTTGCTTTTCTAAGTATTTCTCACATACATTCTTCAAAGCAAACACCTGATCCACACATCCTCTGCCACCTCTGAAACCACACTGCTCTTCCCCAATCTGATGCTCTGTACATGCCTTCACCCTCTCAATCAATACCCTCCCATATAATTTGCCAGGAATACTCAACAGACTTAAACCTCTGTAATTTGAGCATTCACTCTTATCCCCTTTGCCTTTGTACAATGGCACTATGCAAGCATTCCGCCAATCCTCAGGCACCTCACCATGAATCATACATATATTGAATAACCTTACCAACCAGTCAACAATACAGTCACCCCTTTTTTTAATAAATTCCACTGCAATACCATCCAAACCCGCTGCCTTGCCGGCTTTCATCTTCCGCAAAATTTTACTACCTCTTCCCTGCTTACCAAATCATTTTCCGTAACCCTCTCACTTTGCACACCACCTCGACCAAAACACACTATATCTGCCACTCTATCATCAAACACATTCAACAAACCTTCAAAATACTTACTCCATCTCCTTCTCACATCACCATTACTATTTTTCACCTCCCCATGATCCCCTTTCACTGAAGTTCCCATTTGCTCCGTTGTCTAACGCACTTTATTTACCTTCTTCCAAAACATCTTTTTATTCTCCCTAAAATTAAATGATACTCTCTCACCCAAACTCTCATCTGCCCTCTTTTTCACCTGTTGCACCTTTCTCTTGACCTCCTGCCTCTTTCTTTTATACATCTCCCACTCATTTGCATTATTTCCCTGCAAAAATCGTCGAAATGCCTATCTCTTCTCTTCCACTAATAATCTTACTACTTCATCCCACCACTCACTACCCTTTCTAATCTCCCCACCTCCCACGCTTCTCATGCCACAAGCATCTTTTGCGTAAGCCATCACTGCTTCCGTAAATACATACCTTTCCTCTCCCACTCACCTTACCTCCTTTGTTCTCACCTTTTTCCTTTCTGTATTCAGTCCCTCCTGGTACTTCCTCACACAAGTCTCCTTCCCAAGCTCACTTACTTTCACCATCCTCTTCACCCCAACATTTTCTCTTCTTTTCTGAAAACCTTTACAAATCCTCACTTTCGCCCCACAAGATATTGATCAGACATCCCTCCAGTTGCACCTCTCAGCACATTAACATCCAAAATTCTCTCTTTCGCGCGCCTGTCAATTAACAAGTAATCCAATAACGCTCTCTGGCCATCTCTCCTACTTACATATGTATACTTATGTATATCTCTCTTTTTAAACCAGGTATTCCCAATCACCAGTCCTTTTTCAGCGCATAAATCTACAAGCTCTTCACCATTTCTTCTTTCACACACTTTACCAAACTCAGTCACCAGCTTCTGCAGTTTTTCACATGAATCAGCCACTAGCGCTGTATCTTCAGCGAACAACAACTGACTCACTTCCCAAGCTCTCTCATCCCCAACAGACTTCATACTAGCCACTATTTCCAAAACTCTTGCATTCGCTTCCCTAACAACCCCATCCATAAACAAATTAAACAACTATGGAGACATCACACACCCCTGCCGCAAACCTACATTCACTGAGAACCAATCACTTGCCTCTCTTCCTACACGTACACATGCCTTACATCCTCGATAAAAACTTTTCACTGCTTCTAACAACTTTCCTCCCACACCATATTGTCTTAATACATTCCACAGAGCATCTCTATCAACTCTATCATATGCCTTATCCAGATCCATAAATGCTACATACAAATCCATTTGCTTTTCTAAGTATTTCTCACATACATTCTTCAAAGCAAACACCTGATCCACACATCCTCTACCACTTCTGAAACCACATAGCTCTTCCCCAATCTGATGCTCTGTACATGCCTTCACCCTCTCGAGCAATACCCTCCCATATAATTTACCAGGAATACTCAACAAACTTATACCTCTGTAATTTGAGCACTCACTCTTATCCCCTTTGCCTTTGTACAATGGCACTATGCACGCATTCCGCCAATACTGAGGCACTTCACCATGAGTCATACATACATTAAATAACCTTACCAACCAGTCAACAATAGAGTCACCCCTTTTTTAATAAATTCCACTGCAATACCATCCAAACCTGCTGCCTTGCCGGCTTTCATCTTACGGAAAGCTTTTACTACCTCTTCTCTGTTTATCAAATCATTTTCCCTAACCCTCTCACTTTGCACACCACCTCGACCAAAACACCCTATGTCTGCCACTCTATCATCAAACACATTCAGCAAACCTTCAAAATACTCACTCCATCTCCTTCTCACATCACCACTACTTGTTATCACCCCCCCATTTGCGCCCTTCGCTAAAGTTCCCATTTGCTCCCTTGTCTTACGCACTTTATTTAACTCCTTCCAGAACTTCTTTTTATTCTCCCTAAAATTTAATGATAGTCTCTCACCCCAACTCTCATTTGCCTCTTTTTCACCTCTTGCACCTTTCTCTTGACCTCCTGTCTCTTTCTTTTATACATCTCCCACTCAATTGTATTTTTCCGTGCAAAAATCGTCGAAATGCCTCTCTCTTCTCTTTCACTAATAATCTTAATTCTTCATCCCACCACTCATTACCCTTTCTAATCAACCCACCTCCCACGCTTCTCATGCCACAAGCATCTTTTGCGCCATACATTACTGAATCCCTAAATACATCCCATTCCTCCCCACTCCCCTTACTTCCATTGTTCTCACCTTTTTCCATTCTGTACTCAGTCCCTCCTGGAACTTCCTCACACAAGTCTCCCTCCCAAGCTCTCTCACTCTCACCCCCCTCTTCACCCCAACATTCACTCTTCTTTTCTGAAAACCAATACAAATCTTCACCTTAGCCTCCACAAGATAATGATCACACATCCCTCCAGTTGCACCTCTCAGCACATTAACATCCAAAAGTCTCTCTTTCGAGCGCATGTCAATTAACACGTAATCCAATAACACTCTCTGGCCATCTCTACTACTTACATACGTATACTTATGTATATCTCGCTTTTTAAACCAGGTATTCCCAATCACCAGTCCTTTTTCAGCACATAAATCTACATGCTCTTCACCATTT
>NC_092236.1:28140371-28147871 GCF_036320965.1 Panulirus ornatus
TATTTTCCCTAAAATTTAATTATACTTAATGATACTAAAATTTAATGATATTTAATGATATACATATATATATATATATATATATATATATATATATATATATATATATATATATATATATATATATATATATATATATATATATATATATGTATATATATATATATATATATATATATATATATATATATATATATATATATAAATATATATATATATATATATATATATATATATATATATATATATATATATATATATATATACATATATATATATATACATATATATATATATATATATATATATATATATATATATATATATATATATATATATATATATATATATATATATATATATATATATATATATATCCCTGGGGATAGGGGAGAAAGAATACTTCCCACGTATTCCCTGCGTGTCGTAGAAGGCGACTGAAAGGGGAGGGAGCGGGGGGCTGGAAATCCTCCCCTCTCGTTTTTTTTTTTTTTTAATTTTCCAAAAGAAGGAACAGAGAATTGGGTCAGGTGAGGGTATTCCCTCAAGGCCCAGTCCTCTGTTCTTAACGCTACCTCGCTAATGCGGGAAATGGCGAATAGTTTGAAAGAAAGATATATATATATATATATATATATATATATATATATATATATATATATATATATATATATATATATATATATTAGATATATATATATGTATATATATACATATATATATATATATATATATATATATATATATATATATATATATATATATTTATATATATATATATATATATATATATATATATATATATATATATATATATATATATATATTTCTTTTTTTTTTTCCTTTTTTGCTTTATCGCTGTCTCCCGCGTTTGCAAAGTAGCGCAAGAAAACAGACGAAAGAAATGGCCCAACCCACCCCCATACACATGTATATACATACGTCCACACACGCAAATATACATACCTACACAGCTTTCCATGGTTTACCCCAGACGCTTCACATGCCCTGATTCAATCCACTGACAGCACTTCAACCCCGGTATACCACATTGATCTAATTCATTCTGTCTCTTGCCCTCCTTTCACCCTCCTGCATGTTCAGGCCCCGATCACACAAAATCTTTTTCACTCCATCTTTCCACCTCCAATTTGGTCTCCCACTTCTCCTCGTTCCCTCCACCTCCGACACATACATCCTCTTGGTCAATATTTCCTCACTCATTCTCTCCATGTGCCCAAACCATTTCAAAACACCCTCTTCTGCTCTCTCAACCACGCTCTTTTTATTTCCACACATCTCTCTTACCCTTACGTTACTTACTCGATCAAACCACCTCACACCACACATTGTCCTCTAACATCTCATTTCCAGCACATCCATTCTCCTGCGCACAACTCTATCCATAGCCCACGCCTCGCAACCATACAACATTGTTGGAACCACTATTCCTTCAAACATACCCATTTTTCCTTTCCAAGATAATGTTCTCGACTTCCACAAATTCTTCAACGCTCCCAGGATTTTCGCCCCCTCCCCCACCCTATGATCCACTTCCGCTTCCATGGTTCCATCCGCTGCCAGATCCACTCCTAGGTATCTAAAACACTTTACTTCCTCCAGTTTTGCTCCATTCAAACTTACCTCCCAATTGACTTGACTCTCAACCCTACTGTACCTAATAACCTTGCTCTTATTCACATTTACTCTTAACTTTCTTCTTTCACACACTTTACCAAACTCAGTCACCAGCTTCTGCAGTTTCTCACATGAATCAGTCATCAGCGCTGTATCATCAGCGAACAACAACTGACTCACTTCCCAAGCTCTCTCATCCCCAACAGACTTCATACTTTCCCCTCTTTCCAAAACTCTTGCATTCACCTCCCTAACAACCCCATCCATAAACAAATTAAACAACCATGGAGACATCACACACCCTTGCCGCAAACCTACATTCACTGAGAACCAATCACTTTCCTCTCTTCCTACACGTACAACTGCTTTACATCCTCGATAAAAACTTTTCACTGCTTCTAACAACTTGCCTCCCACACCATATATTCTTAATACCTTCCACAGAGCATCTCTATCTGCCTTCTCCAGATCCATAAATGATACATACAAATGCATTTGCTTTTCTAAGTATTTCTCACATACATTCTTCAAAGCAAACACTTGATCCACACATCCTCTACCACTTCTGAAACCACACTGCTCTTCCCCAATCTGATGCTCTGTACATGCCTTCACCCTCTCAATCAATACCCTCCCATATAATTTACCAGGAATAATCAACAAACTTATACCTCTGTAATTTGAGCACTCACTCTTTTTTATTTTGCTTTGTCGCTGTCTCCTGTGTTAGCGGGGTAGCGCAAGGAAACAGACGAAAGAATGGCCCAAGCCAACCACATACACATGTATATATATACACATCCATACACGCAAATATACATACCTATACATCTCAACGTATACATATATGTACATACACAGACATATACATATATACACATGTACATAATTCATACTCTCTGCCTTTATTCATTTACATCGCCACCTCGCCACACATGAAATAACAAGCCCCTCCCCCCTTATGTGTTCGAGGTAGTGCTAGGAAAGGACTACAAAGGCCTCATTCGTTCACACTCAGTCTCTAGCTGTCACGTAAAAATGCACTAAAACCATAGCTCCCTTTGTTCATCTAGGCCCCACTGATCTGTCCATGGTTTACCCCAGACGCTTCACATGCCCTGGTTCAATCCATTGAGAGCACGTCGACCCCGGTATAACACATCGTTCCAATTCACTCTATTCCTTGCACGCCTTTCACCCTCCTGCATGTTCAGGCCCCGATCACTCAAAATCTTTTTCACTCCATCTTTCCAACTCTAATTTGGTCTCCCACTTCTACTCGTTCCCTCCACCTGTGGCACATATATCCTCTTTGTCAATCTTTCATCACTCATTCTTTCCATGTAACCAAACCATTTCAAAACACCCTGTTCTGCTCTCTCAACCTTTTATTACCACACATCTCTCCCACCCTATAATTACTTACTCTATCAAACCACCTCACACCACATTTTGTCCTCAAACTTCTCATTTCCAACACATCCACCCTCCTGCGCACAACTCTATCCATAGCCCACGCCTCGCAACCATACAACATTGTTGGAACCACTATTCCTTTCAAACATAGCCATTTTTGCTTTCCGAGATAATGTTCTCGACTTCCACACATTCTTTAAAGTTCCCATGATTTTCGCCCCCTCCCCCACCCTATGATTTACTTCCGCTTCCATGGTTCCATCCGCTGACAGATCCACTCACAGAGTGTAAGAAAGTAAATTCTAGATTGATATGGGTAAAACTGAAAGTTGATGGAGAGAGATGGGTGATTATTGGTGCATATACACCTGGGCATGAGAAGAAAGATCATGAGAGGCAAGTGTTTTGGGAGCAGCTGAATGAGTGTGTTAGTGTTTTGATGCACAAGACCGGGTTATAGTGATGGACGATTTGAATGCAAAGGTGAGGAATGTGGCAGTTGAGGGAATAATTGGTATACATGGGGCGTTCAGTTTTGTTAATGGAAATGATGAAGAGATTGTGGATTTGTGTGCTGAGAAAGGACTGGTGATTGGGAATACCTGGTTTAAAAAGCGAGGTATTCATAAGTATACGTATGTAAGTAGGAGAGATGGCCTGAGAGCGTTAATAGATTGTGTGGTAATTGATAGGCGCGCGAAAGAGAGAGTTTTGGATGTTTATGTGCTGAGAGGTGCAACTGGAGGGATGTCTGATCATTATCTTGTTACGGCGAAGGTAAAGATTTGTAGGCATTTTCAGAAAAGAAGAACGAATGTTGGGGTGAAGAGAGTGGTGCGAGTATGTGAGCTTGGGAAGGAGACTTGTGTGAGGAAGTAAAAGGAGAGACTGAGTACAGAATGGAAAAAGGTGAGAGCAAAGGAGGTAAGGTTAGTGGGGGAGGAATGGGATGTATTTAGGGAATCAGTGATGGCTTGCGCAAAAGATGCTTGTGGCATGAGAAGAGTGGGAGGTGGGTTGATTAGAAAGGGTAGTGAGTGGTGGGATGAAGAAGTAAGATTATTAGTGAAAGAGAAGAGAGAGGCATTTAGACGATTTTTGCAGGGAAAAAATGCAAATGAGTGGGAGATGTATAAATGAAATAGGCAGAAGGTCAAAGGAAAGGTGCAAGAGATGAAAAAGATGACAAATGAGGGTTGGGGTGAGAGAGTATCATTAAATTTTAGGGAAAATTAAAAGATGTTTTGGATGGAGGTAAATAAAGTGCGTAAGACAAGGGAGCAAATGGGAACTTCAGTGAAGGGGGCTAATGGGGAGGTGATAACAAGTAGTGGTGATGTGAGAAGGAGATGGAGTGAGCATTTTGAAGGTTTGTTGAATGTGTTTGATGATAGAGTGGTAGATATAGGATGTTTTGGTCGAGGTGGTGTCCAAAGTGAGAGGGTTAGGGAAAATGATTTGGTAAACAGAGAAGAGGTACTAAAAGCTTTGCGGAAGATGAAAGCTGAGAGGTGCAACAGGAGAGATGCCTGAGCATTATCTTTTGGAGGCGAAGGTGAAGATTTGTAGAGGTTTTCAGAAAAGAAAAGAGAATGTTGGGGTGAAGAGAGTAGTAAGAGTAAGTGAGCGTGGGAAGGAGACTTCTGTAAGGAAGTACCGGAAGAGAATGAGTACAAAATGGAAAAATGGTAGAACAAAGGAGGTAAGGAGAATGGGGAAGGGATGGGATGTATTTAGGGAAGCTGTAATGGCTTGCGCAAAAGATGCTTGTGGCATGAGAAGCGTTGGAGGTGGGCAGATTAGAAAGTGTAGTGAGTGGTGGGAATGAAGAAGTAAGATTATTAGTGAAAGAGAAGAGAGGCGCATTTGGACGATTTTTGCAGGGAAATAATATAAATGAGTGGGATATGTATGAAGGAAACAGGATGGAGGTCAAGAGAAAGGTGCAAGACATGAAAAAGTTGACAAATAAGAGTTGAGGTGAGAGAGTATCAATAAATTTTAGGGAAAATAAATGGATGTTTTGGAAGGAGGTAAATAAAGTGCGTAAGACAAGGGAACAAATGGGGTCTTCCGGGAAAGGGGCTAATGGGGAGGTGATAACAAGTAGTGGTGATTTGAGAAGGAGATGGAGTGAGTATTTTGAAGGTTTGTGGAATGTGTTTGATGATAGAGTTTCAGATACAGGGTGTTTTGGTCTAAGTGGTGTGCAAAGTGAGTGGGTTAGGGAAAATGATTTAGTAAACAGAGAAGTAGTAAAACCTTTGCGGAAGATGAAAGCTGGCAAGGCAACGGGTTTAGATGGTATTGCAGTGGAATTTATTAAAAAAGGGGGTGACTGTATTATTGACTGGTTGGTAAGGCTATTTAATTTATGTATGATTCATGGTGAGGTGCCTGAGGATTGGCGGAATGCTTGCATAGTGCCATTGTACAAAGGCAAAGGGGGCAAAGGTGAATGTTCATATGACAGAGGTATAAGTTTGTTGAGTATTCCTGGGAAATTA
Source organism: Panulirus ornatus (assembly GCF_036320965.1). Classification (NCBI taxonomy): domain Eukaryota; kingdom Metazoa; phylum Arthropoda; class Malacostraca; order Decapoda; family Palinuridae; genus Panulirus; species Panulirus ornatus. The sequence goes on from NC_092236.1 coordinate 28,145,933, forward strand.
TATGGGAGAGTATTGATTGAGAGGGTGAAAGTATGTACAGAGCACTGTGGTTTTAGGAGTGGTATGGGATGTGTGGATCAGGTGTTTTCTTTGAAGAATGTATGTGAGAAATACTTAGAAAAGCAATTGGATTTGTATGTAGCATTTATGGATCTGGAGAAGGCATATGATTGAGTTGATAGTGATGCTCTGAGGAAAGTATTAAAAATGAATGGTGTGGGAGGCAAGTTGTTGACAGCAGTGAAAAGTTTTTATCGAGGATGTGATTGGTTCTCAGTGAATGTAGGTTTGCGGCAGAGGTGTGTGATTTCTCCATGGTTGTTTAATTTGTTTATGGATTGGGTTGTTAGGGAAGTGAATGAAAGAGTTTTGGAAAGAGTGGCAAGTATGCAGTCTCTTGTGCATGAGAGAGCTTGGGAAGTGAGTAAGTTGGTGTTTGTGAAAAAAGAAAGTTGAGAGTGAATATGAATGGTAGCAGGGTTGTTGGGTGCGGTGGGATTGAGGGTGAAGTCAATTGTCAGGCAAGTTTGAATGAAGAAAAACTGGAGGAAGTGAAGTGTTTTAGATATCTGGGAGTGGATTTGGCAGCGGATGGAACCATGGAAGCGGAGGTGAGTCATAGAGTGGGGGAGTTGGCGAAAATTCTGGGAGCTTTGAAGAGTGTGTGGAAGTCGAGAACATTATCTCGGAGAGCAAAGATGGGTATTTTTGAAAGAATAGAGGTTCCATCAATGTTATATGGTTGCGATGCGTGGGCTATAATTGGTGTTGTGTGCAGGAGAGTGGATGTGCTGGAAGTGAGATGTTTGAGGACAACATATATATATATATATATATATATATATATATATATATATATATATATATATATATATATATATATATATATATATATATATATATATATATATATATATATATATATATATATATATATATATATATATATATATATATATATATATATATTATCCCTGGGGATAGGGGAGAAAGAATACTTCCCACGTATTCCCTGCGTGTCGTAGAAGGCGACTAAAAAGGGAGGGAGCGGGGGGCTGGAAATCCTCCCCTCTCGTTTTTTTTTTTTTTTTTTTAATTTTCCAAAAGAAGGAACAGAGAATTGGGCCAGGTGAGGGCATTCCCTCAAAGGTCCAGTCCTCTGTTCTTAACGCTACCTCGCTAATGCGGGAAATGGCGAATAGTTTGAAGGAAGGAAGGAAGGATATATATATATATATATATATATATATATATATATATATATTATATATATATATATATATATATATATATATATATATATATATATATATATATATATATATATATATATATATATATATATATATATATATATATATATATATATATATATATATATATATATATATATATATATATATATATATATATATATATATATATATATATGAGTTAATAGAGATGCTCTGTGGAAGGTACTAAGAATATATGGTGTGGGAGGCAAGTTGTTAGAAGCAGTGAAATGTTTTTATCAAGGATGTAACGCATGTGTACGTGTAGGAAGAGAGGAAAGTAATTGGTTCTTAGTGAATGTAGGTTTGCGGCAGAGGTGTGTGATGTCTCCATGGGTGTTTAATTTGTTTATGGATGGGGTTGTTAGGGAGGTGAATGCAAGAGTTTTGGAAAGAAGGGCAAGTATGAAGTCTGTTGGAGATGAGAGAGCTTGGGAAGTGAGTCAGTTGTTGTTCACTCATGATACAGCGCTGGTGGCTGATTCATGTGAGAAACTGCATAAGGTGGTGACTGAGTTTGGTAAAGTGTGTGAAAGAAGAAAGTTAAGAGTAAATGTGATTGAGAGCAAGGTTATTAGGTACAGTAGGGTTGAGGGTCAAGTCAATTGGGAGGTAAGTTTGACTGGAGAAAAACTGGAGGAAGTAAAGTGTTTTAGATATCTGGG
>NC_092236.1:28152871-28170533 GCF_036320965.1 Panulirus ornatus
AAAGATGGAGTGAAAAAGATTTTGTGTGATCGGGGCCTGAACATGCAGGAGGGTGAAAGGAGGGCAAGGAATAGAGTGAATTGGAGCGATGTGGTATACAGGGTTTGACGTGCTGTCAGTGGATTGAATCAAGGCATGTGAAGCGTCTGGGGTAAACCATGGAAAGCTGTGTAGGTATGTATATTTGCGTGTGTGGACGTGTGTATGTACATGTGTATGGGGGGGGGGTTGGGCCATTTCTTTCGTCTGTTTCCTTGCGCTACCTCGCAAACGCGGGAGACAGCGACAAAGTATAAAAAAAAAAAAAAAAAAAAAATATATATATATATATATATATATATATATATATATTATCCCTGGGGATAGGGGAGAAAGAATACTTCCCACGTATTCCCTACGTCTCGCAGAAGGCGACTAAAAGGGAAGGGAGCGGGGGGGCTGGAAATCCTCCCCTCTCATTTTTTTTTTAAATTTTCCAAAAGAAGGAACAGAGAAGTGGGCCAGGTGAGGATATTCCCTCAAAGGTCCAGTCCTCTGTTCTTAACGCTACCTTGCTAACGCGGGAAATGGCAAAAAGTATGAAAAAAAAAAAAAAAAATATATATATATATATATATATATATATATATATATATATATATATATATATATATATATATATATATTCATATTTGGGATAAGGGAGAAAGAATACTTCCCACGCATTCCTCACTTGTCGTAGAAGCCGACTAAAGGGGACAGGAGCGGGGGGCTGGAAACCCTACCCTACTTGTATTTTAACTTTCTAAAAAGGGAAACAGAAGAAGGAGTCAGGCGGGGAGTGCTCATCCTCCTCGAAGACTCAGATTGGGGTGTCTAAATGTGTGTAGATGTAACCAAGATGAGAAAAAGGAGAGATAGGTAGTATGTTTGAGGAAAGGAACCTGGATGTTTTGGCTCTGAGTGAAACGAAGCTCAAGGGTAAAGGGGAAGAGTGGTTTGGGAATGTTTTGGGAGTAAACTTAGGGGTTAGTGAGAGGACAAGAGAAAGTGAAGGAGTAGCACTATTCCTGAAACAGGGAGTGGTGGGAGTATGTGATAGTGTAATAAAGTAAACCCTAGATTGATATGGGTAAAACTGAAAGTTGATAGACAGAGATGGTTGATTATTTGTGCATATGCACCTGGGCATGAGAAGAAAGATCATGAGAGGCAAGTGTTTTGGGAGCAGTTGAGAGAGTGTGTTAGTAGTTTTGATGCAAGAGATCGGATTATAGTGATGGGTGATTTCAATGCAAAGGTGATTAATGTGACAGTTGATGGAATAATTGGTGTACATGGAGTGTTCAGTTTTGTAAGTGGAAATGATGAAGAGCTTATAGATTTAGTGCTGAACAAGGACTGTTGATTGGGAATACCTGGTTTAAAAAAAGAAATATACATAAGTATACGTATGTAAGTAGGAGAGATGGCCAGAGAACGTTATTGGATTACGTGCTAATTGATATGCGCGTGAAAAAGAGACTTTTGGATGTTAATGTGCTGAGAGGTGCAACTGGAGGGATGTCTGATCATTATCTTCTGGAGGCGAAGGTCGAGATTTGTAGAGGTTTTCAGAAGAGGAAAGAGAGTGTTGGGGTGAAAAGAGTGGTGAGATAAGTGAGCTTGGGAAGGAGACTTGTGTGAGGAAGTACCAGGAGAGACTGAGTACAGAATGGAAAAAGGTGAGAACAAAGGAGGTAAGGGGAGTGGTGGAGGAATGGGACGTATTTAGGGAAGCAGTGATGGCTTGCGTAAACGATGATTGTGGCATGAGAAGCGTGGGAGGTGGGTTGATTAGAAAGAGTAGTGAGTGGTGGGATGAAGAGTAAGGTCATTTGGGAAACAGAAGAGAGAAGCATTTGAACGATTTTTGCAGGGAAATAATGTAAATGAGTGGGAGATGTATAACAAAAAGAGGCAGGAGGTCAAGATAAAGGTGCAAGAGGTGAAAAAAGAGGACAAATGAGAGTTGTGATGAGAGATAATCATTAAATTTTAGGGAGAATAAAAAGATGTTTTAGAATGAGGTAAATAAAGTGCCTAAGAAAAGGGAGCAAATGGGAACTTCAGTGAAGGGGGTTAATGGGGAGGTGATAACAAGTAATGGTGATGTGAGAAGGAGAGGGAGTGAGTATTTTGAAGGTTTGTGGAATATGTTTCATGATAAATTGGCAGATATAGGGTGTTTTGGTCGAGGTGGTGTGCAAAGTGAGAGGGTTAGGGAAAATGATTTGGTAAACAGAGAGGAGGTAGTAAAAGCTTTGCGGAAGATGAAAGCCGGCAAGGCAGCACGTTTAGATGATACTGATGTAGAAGTTATTACAAGTGGGGGTGACTGTATTGTTGACTGGTTTGTAAGGTTATTTAATGTATATATGTCTCATGGTGAGGTGCCTGAGGATTGGCGGAATGCTTGCATAATATCATTGTACAAAGGCAAAGGGGATAAAAGTGAGTGATCAAATTCCAGAGGTATAATTTTACTGAGTATTCCTAGGAAATTATATGGGAGGGGTATTCATTTAGAGTGTGAAGGCATGTAGAGAGCATCAGATTGGGGAAGAGCAGTGTGGTTTCAGAAGTGGTAGAGTATGTGTGGATCAGGTGTTTCCTTTGAAGAATGTATATGAGAAATACTTGGAAAAGCAAATGGATTTGTATGTGGCATTTATGGATCTGGAGAAGGCATATGATAGAGTTGATAGAGATGCTCTATGGAAGGTGTTAAGAATATATGGTGTGGGAGGCAAGTTGTTAGAAGTGAAAAGAATTTATTGATGACTTAAGGCATGTGTACGTGTAGGAAGAGAGGAAAGTGATTGGTTCTCAGTGAATGTAGGTTTGCAGCAGGGGTGTGTGATGTCTCCATGGTTGTTTAATTTGTTTATGGATGGGTTTGTTAGGAAGGTAAATGCAAGATTTTTGGAAAGAGGGGAAAGTATGCAGTCTGTTGTAGATGAGAGAGCTTGGGAAGTGAGTCTGTTGTTGTTCGCTGATTATACACCGTTGGTGGCTGATTCGTGTGAGAAACTGCAGAAGGTGATGACTGAGTTTGGTAAGGTGTGTGAAAAAAGAAGCTGAGAGTAAATGTAAATAAGAGCAAGGTTATTAGGTACGGTAAGTTTGAGGGACAAGTCAATTGCGAGATAAGTTTGAATGGAGAAAAGCTGGAGGAAGTGAAGTGTTTTAAATATCTGGGAATGGATTTGACAGCGGATGTAACCATGGAAGCGGAAGTGAATCATAAGGTGGGGGAGGGGGCAAAAGTTCTAGGAGCGTTAAAGAATGTGTGTAATTCGAGAACATTAGCTCGGAAAGCAAAAATGGGTATGCTTCAAGGAATAGTGGTTCCAACAATGTTACATGGTTACGAGGCGTGGGCTATGGATAGAGTTGTGCGGGGGAGGGTGGATATGCTGGGAATGAGATGTTTGAGGAAAATATGTGGTGTGAGATGGTTTGATCGAGTAAGTAATGTAAGTGTAAGAGAGATGTGTGGTAATAAAAAGAGTGTGGTTGAGAGAGCAGAAGAGGGTGTTTTGAAATGGTTTGGTCACATGGAGAGAATGATTGAGGAAAGATTGACCAGAGGATATATATATATATATCAGAGGTGGAGGGTACGAGGAGAAGTGGGAGACCAAATTGGAGGTGGACGGATAGAGTGAAAAAGATTTTGAGTGACCTTTGCCTGAACATGCAGGAGGGTGAAAGGCGTGCAAGGAATAGAGTGAATTGGATCGCCGTGGAATACCGGGGTCTACGTGGTGTTAATGGATTGAACGAGGGCATATGAAGCGTCTGGGGGGAACCATGGAAATTTCTGTGGGTCCTGGATGTGGAAAGGGAGCTGTGGTTTCGGTGCATTATTACATGACAGCTAGAGACTGAGCGTGAAGGAATGTGGCCTTTGTTGTCTTTTCCTAGCGCTACCTCGCGCATATTTGGGGGAAGGGGGTTGTTATTTCATGTGTGGCGGGGTGGCAATGGGAATGAATATGGACAGAAAGTATGAATTATGTACATGTGTATATATGTATATGTCTGTGTGTGTATATATATGTATACGTTTAGATGTATAGGTATGTATATTTGCGTGTGTGGACGTGTATTTATATACATGTGTATGTGGGTGGGTTGGGCCATTTCTTTCGTCTGTTTCCTTGCGCTACCTCGCTAACGCGAGAGACAGCGACAAAGCAAAATAAATAAATGATATACATATATGTATATATATATACATGTATATATGAGAACTGCTATTGACGTTTGTGTGAATAAATTGTACATTTCCTTTTCCAGAGCCAGAGGTTGAACCATTATGTGACATTCATTTTTTTTTTTTTTTTTTTTCATTCATTTCAAGCTAAAAGTTTGTTTCTAAATTGTTCTTACATTTTTCATATGTATATATATGTATGTGTGTGTGTGTGGGTGTATGTGCATATGTGTGTGTGTGTGTGTGTGTGTGTATATGTATATATTATGTATATTATCCCTGGGGATAGGGGTGAAAGAATACTTCCACGTATTCCTCGCGTGTCGTAGAAAGCGACTAGAGGGACGGGAGCGGGGGGCCGGAATCCTCCCCTCCTTGTATTAACTTTCTAAAATGGGAAACAGAAGAAGGAGTCACGCGGGGAGTGATCATCCTCCTCGAAGGCTCAGAGTGGGGTGCCTAAATGTGTGTGGATGTAACCAAGATGTGAAAAAAGGAGAGATAGGTAGTATGTTTGAGGAAAGGAACCTGGATGTTTTGGCTCTGAGTGAAACGAAGCTCAAGGGTAAAGGGGAAGAGTGGTTTGGAAATGTCTGGGGAGTGAAGTCAGGGGTTAGTGAGAGGACAAGAGCAAGGGAAGGAGTAGCAATACTCCTGAAACAGGAGTTGTGGGAGTATGTGATAGAATGTAAGAAAGTAAATTCTCGATTAATATGGGTAAAACTGAAAGTTGATGGGGAGAGGTGGGTGATTATTGGTGCATATGCACCTGGGCATGAGAAGAAAGATCATGAGAGGCAAGTGTTTTGGGAGCAGCTAAATGAGTGTGTTAGCGGTTTTGATGCACGAGACCGGGTTATAGTGATGGGTGATTTGAATGCAAAGGTGAGTAATGTGGCAGTTGAGGGAATAATTGGTATGCATGGGGTGTTCAGTGTTGTAAATGGAAATGGTGAAGAGCTTGTAGATTTATGTGCTGAAAAGGACTGATGATTGGGAATACCTGGTTTAAAAAGCGAGATATACATAAGTATACTTATGTAAGTAGGAGAGATGGCCAGAGAGCGTTATTGGATTACGTGTTAATTGACAGGCGTGCGAAAGAGAGACTTTTGGATGTTAATGTGCTGAGAGGTGCAACTGGAGGGATGTCTGATCATTATCTTGTGGAGGCTAAGGTGAAGATTAGTATGGGTTTTCAGAAAAGAGGAGTGAATGTTGGGGTGAAGAAGGTGGTGAGAGTAAGTGAGCTTGGGAAGGAGAGACTGTGTACAGAATGGAAAAAGGTGAGAACAATGGAAGTAAGGGGAGTGGGGGAGGAATGGGATGTATTTAGGGAATCAGTGATGGATTGCGCAAAAGATGCTTGTGGCATGAGAAGAGTGGGAGGTGGGCTGTTTAGAAAGGGTAGTGAGTGGTGGGATGAAGAAGTAAGAGTATTAGTGAAAGAGAAGAGAGAGGCATTTGGACGATTTTTGCAGGGAAAAAATGCAATTGAGTGGGAGAAGTATAAAAGAAAGAGACAGGAGGTCAAGAGAAAGGTGCAAGAGGTGAAAAAAAGGGCAAATGAGAGTTGGGGTGAGAGACTATCAGTAAATTTTAGGGAGAATAAAAAGATGTTCTGGAAGGAGGTAAATAGGGTGCGTAAGACAAGGGAGCAAATGGGAACTTCAGTGAAGGGCGTAAATGGGGAGGTGATAACAAGTAGCGGTGATGTGAGAAGGAGATGGAATGAGTATTTTGAAGGTTTGTTGAATGTGTCTGATGACAGAGTGGCAGATATAGGGTGTTTTGGTCGAGGTGGTGTACAAAGTGAGAGGGTTAGGGAAAATGATTTGGTAAACAGAGAAGAGGTAGTAAAAGCTTTGCGGAAGATGAAAGCCGGCAAGGCAGCAGGTTTGGATGGTATTGCAGTGGAATTTATTAAGAAAGGGGGTGACTGTATTGTTGACTGGTTGGTAAGGTTATTTAATGTATGTATGACTCATGGTGAGGTGCCTGAGGATTGGCGGAATGCGTGCATAGTGCCATTGTACAAAGGCAAAGGGGAAAAGAGTGAGTGCTCAAATTACAGAGGTATAAGTTTGTTGAGTATTCCTGGTAAATTATATGGGAGGGTATTGATTGAGAGGGTGAAGGCATGTACAGAGCATCAGATTGGGGAAGAGCAGTGCGGTTTCAGAAGTGGTAGAGGATGTGTGGATCAGGTGTTTGCTTTGAAGAATGTATGTGAGAAGTACTTAGAAAAGCAAATGGATTTGTATGTAGCATTTATGGATCTGGAGAAGGCATATGATAGAGTTGATAGAGATGCTCTGTGGAAGGTATTAAGAATATATGGGGTGGGAGGCAAGTTGTTAGAAGCAGTGAAAAGTTTTTATCGAGGATGTAAGGCATGTGTACGTGTAGGAAGAGAGGAAAGTGATTGGTTCTCAGTGAATGTAGGTTTGCGGCAGGGGTGTGTGATGTCTCCATGGTTGTTTAATTTGTTTATGGATGGGGTTGTAAAGGAGGTAAATGCAAGAGTCCTGGAAAGAGGGGCAAGTATGAAGTCTGTTGGGGATGAGAGAGCTTGGGAAGTGAGTCAATTGTTGTTCGCTGATGATACAGCGCTGGTGGCTGATTCATGTGAGAAACTGCAGAAGCTGGTGACTGAGTTTGGTAAAGTGTGTGGAAGAAGAAAGTTGAGAGTAAATGTGAATAAGAGCAAGGTTATTAGGTACAGTAGGGGTGAGGGTCAAGTCAATTGGGAGGTGAGTTTGAATGGAGAAAAACTGGAGGAAGTGAAGTGTTTTAGATATCTGGGAGTGGATCTGTCAGCGGATGGAACCATGGAAGCGGAAGTGGATCATAGGGTGGGGGAGGGGGCGAAAATTTTGGGAGCCTTGAAAAATGTGTGGAAGTCGAGAACATTATCTCGGAAAGCAAAAATGGGTATGTTTGAGGGAATAGTGGTTCCAACAATGCTGTATGGTTGCGAGGCGTGGGCTATGGATAGAGATGTGCGCAGGAGGATGGATGTGCTGGAAATGAGATGTTTGAGGACAATGTGTGGTGTGAGGTGGTTTGATCGAGTAAGTAACGTAAGGGTAAGAGAGATGTGTGGAAATAAAAAGAGCGTGGTCGAGAGAGCAGAAGAGGGTGTTTTGAAATGGTTTGGGCACATGGAGAGAATGAGTGAGGAGAGATTGACCAAGAGGATATATGTGTCGGAGGTGGAGGGAACGAGGAGAAGAGGGAGACCAAATTGGAGGTGGAAAGATGGAGTGAAAAAGATTTTGTGTGATCGGGGCCTGAACATGCAGGAGGGTGAAAGGAGGGCAAGAAATAGAGTGAATTGGAGTCATGTGGTATACAGGGGTTGACGTGCTGTCAGTGGATTGAAGCAAGGCATGTGAAGCGTCTGGGGTAAACCATGGAAAGCTGTGTAGGTATGTATATTTGCGTGTGTGGACGTGTGTATGTACATGTGTATGGGGGGGGGGGGGGTTGGGCCATTTCTTTCGTCTGTTTCCTTGCGCTACCTCGCAAACGCGGGAGACAGCGACAAAGTATAAAAAAAAAAAAAAAAAAAAAAAAAAAATATATATATATATATATATATATATATATATATATATATATATATATATATATATATATATATATATATATATATATATATATATACGAATAAAGTGTATATGAACGCGCACCTTCATAGAACATACAAACCTCCGACAGCCAGGATCGAACCTGGGACCCCTTGTGCAAGAGGCAGGCATGCTAACCGCTAGGCTAAGGGACTGTATTATGGGATTATATATATATATACATATATATATATATATATATATATATATATATATATATATATATATATATATATATATATTATTTATTTATTTATTTTATTTTCCTTTGTCGCTGTCTCCTGCGTTAGCGAGGTAGCGCAAGGAAATAGACGAAAGAATGGCCCAACCCACCCACATACACATGTATATACATACACTTCCACACACGCAAATATACATACCTATACATCTCAATGTACATATATATATATATATACACACACACAGGCATATACATATATACACATGTACATAATTCATACTGTCTGCCTTTATTTGTTCCCATCACCACCTCACCACACATGGAATAACAACCCCCTCGCCCTTCGTGTGTGCGAGGTAGCACTAGGAAAAGACACCAAAGGTACCATTCGTTCACACTCAGTCTCCAGCTGTCATGTAATAATGCACCGAAACCACAGCTCCCTTTCCACATCCAGGCCCCACAGAAGTTCCATGGCCTGCCCCAGACGCCTCACATGCCCTGGTTCAATCCATTGACAGCAAGTCGACCCCGGTATACCACATCGTTCCAATTTACTCTATTCCTTGCCCTCCTTTCACCCTCCTGCATATTCAGGCCCCGATCACTCAAAATCTTTTTCACTCCATCTTTCCACCTCCAATTTGGTCTCCCACTTCTCCTCCTTCCATCCACCTCTGACATATATATCCTCTTTGTCAATCTTTCCTCACTCATTCTCTCAATATGACCAAACCATTTCAAAACACCCTCTTCTGCTCTCTCAACCACACTCTTTTTATTTCCACACATCTCTCTTACCCTTACATTACTTACTACATCAAACCACCTCGCACCACATATCATCCTCAAACATCTCATTTCCAGAACATCCACCCTCCTGCGCACAACTCTATCAATAGCCCACGCCTCGCAAGCATACAACATTGTTGGAACCACTATTCCTTCAAACATAGCCATTTTTGCTTTCGGAGATAATGTTCTCGACTTCCAAACATTCTTCAAGGCTCCCAGAATTTTCTCCCCCTCCCCCACCCTATGATCCACTTCCGCATCCATGGTTACATCCGCTGTCAGATCCACTCCCAGATATCAAAAACACTTTACTTCCTCCAGTTTTTCAAACTTACCTCCTGGTTGACTTGATCCTCAACCCTACTGTACCTAATAACCTTGCTCTAATTCTCATTTACTCTTAACTGTCTTCTTTCACACACTTTACCAAACTCAGTCACCAGCTTCTGCAGTTTCTTACATGAATCAGCCACCAGCGCTGTATCATCAGCGAACAACAACTGACTCACTTCCCAAGCTCTCTCATCCACAACAGACTGCATACTTGCCCGTCTTTCCAAAACTCTTGCATTCACCTCCCTGACAACCCCATCCATAAACAAATTAAACAACTATGGAGACATCACACAGCCCTGCCGCAAACCTACATTCACTGCGAACCAATCACTTTCCTCTCTCCCTACACGTACACATGCCTTATATCCTCGATAAAAACTTTTCACTGCTTCATCAACTTGCCTCCCAGACTATATATTCTTAAAACCTTCCACATAGCATCTCTAACAACTCTATCATATGCCTTCTCCAGATCATTAGATGCTACATACAAATCCATTTGTTTTTCTAAGTATTCTCACATGCATTCTTCAAAGCAAACACCTGATCCACACATCCTCTACCACTTCTGAAACCACACTGCTCTTCCCCAATTTGATGCTCTGTATATGCCTTCACCCTCTCAATCAATACCCTCCCATATAATTTACCAGGAATACTCAACAAACTTATACCTCTGTAATTTGAGCACTCACTCTTATCCCCTTTGCCTTTGTACAATGGCACTATGGAAGCATTCCACCAATCCTCAGTCACCTCACCATGAATCATACATACATTAAATAACCTTACTAACCAGTCAACAATACAGTCACCCACTTTTTTAATAAATTCCACTGCAATACCATCCAAACCTGCTGCCGTGCCGGCTTTCATCTTCCGGAAAGCTTTTACTACCTCTTCTCTATTTACCAAATCATTTTCCCTAACCCTCTCACTTTGCACACCACCTCGACCAATACACCCTATATCTGCCACTCTATCATGAAACACATTCAACAAACCTTCAAAATACTCACTCCATCTCCTTCTCACATCACCACTACTTGTTATCACCTCCCCATTAACCCCCTTCACTGAAGTTCCCATTTCCTCCCTTGTCTTACACACTTTATTTATCTCCTTCCAAAACATCTTTTTATTCTCCCTGAAATTTAATGATACTCTCTCACCCCAACTCTCATTTGCCCTCTTTTTCACCTCTTGCACCTTTCTCTTGACCTCCTGCCTCTTTCTTTTATACATCTCTCATTCATTTGCATTTTTTCCCTGCAAAAATCGTGGAAATGCCTCTCTCTTCTCTTTCACTAATAATCTTACTTCTTCATCCCACCACTCACTACCTTTTCTAACCAACCCACCTCCGACGTTTCTCATGCCACAAGCATCTTTTGCGCAAGCCATCACTGCTTCCCTAAATACATCCAATTCCTCGCCCACTACCCTTACCTCCTTTGTTCTCACCTTTTTCCATTCTGTATTCAGTCTCATCTGGTACTTCCTTACACAAGTCTCCTTCCTAAGCTCACTTACTCTCACCTCTCTCTTCACCCCAACATTCTCTCTTCTTTTCTGAAAACCCCCAGAAATCTTCACCTTCGCCTCCACAACATAATGATCAAACATCCCTTCAGTTGCACCTCTCAGTACATTAACATCCAAAAGTCTCTCTTTCGTGCGTCTATCAAATAACACGTAATCTGATAACGCTCTCTGGGAATCTCTCCTACTTACATACGTATACTTATGTATATCTCGCTTTTTAAACAAGGTATTCCCAATCACCAGTCATTTTTCAGCACATAGATCTACAAGCTCTTCACCATTTCCATTTGCAACACTGAACACTCCATGTATACCAATTATTCCCTCAACTGCCACATTACTCACTTTTGCATTCAAATCATCCACCACTATAACACGGTCTTGTGCATCAAAACCAGTAACACACTCATTCAGCTGCTCCCAAAACACTTGACTCTCATGATCTTTCTTCTCATGCCCAGGTGCATATGCACCAATAATAACCCATCTCTCTCCATCAACTTTCAGTTTTCCCATATCAATCTGGAATTTACTTTCTTACACTCTATCACATACTCCCAGAACTCCTGATTCAGGAGTAGTGCTACTCCTTCCCTTGCTCTTGTCCTCTCACTAACCCCTGACTTCACTCCCAAGACATTCCCAAACCACTCTTCCCCTTTACCCTTGAGCTTCGTTTCACTCAGAGCCAAAACATCCAGGTTCCTTTCCTCAAATATACTACCTATCTCTCCTTTTTTCTCATCTTGGTTACATCCACACACAATTAGACTCCCCAATCTGAGCCTTCGAGGAGGATGAGCACTCCTCGCGTGACTCCTTCTTCTGTTTCCCCTTTTAGAAAGTTAAAATACAAGGAGGGGAGGGTTTCTGGCCCCTCGTTCCCGTCCCCTTTAGTCGCCTTTTACGACACGTGAGGAATGCGTGGGAAGTATTCTTTCTCCCCTATCCCTGGGGATAGGGGAGAAATATATATATATGTAGATATATATATATATATACATATATATATATATATATATATATATATATATATATATATATATATATATATATATATTTTTTTTTTTCTTTCATACTATTCGCCATTTCCCGCATTAGCGAGGTAGCGTTGAGAACAGAGGACTGGGCCCTTGAGGGAATATCCTCACCTGGGCCCCTTCTCTGTTCCCTCTTTTGGAAAATTAAAAAAAAAGTGAGAGGGAGGATTTCCAGCCCCCCGCTCCCTCCCCTTTTAGTCGCCTTCTACGACACGCAGGGAATACGTGGGAAGTATTCTTTCTCCCCTATCCCCAGGGATATATATATATGTATATATATATATATATATATATATATATATATATATATATATATATATATATATATATATATATATATATATATATATTTATTTTTTTTTTTTTTTTTCAAACTATTCGCCATTTTCCGCGTTAGCGAGGTAGCGTTAAGAACTGAGGACTGGGCCATTGAGGGAATATCCTCACCTGGCCCCTTCTCTGTTCCTTCTTTTGGAAAATTAAAAAAAATTGAGAGGGGAGGATTTCCAGCCCCCCGCTCCCTCCCCTTTTAGTCGCCTTCTACGACACGCAGGGAATACGTGGGAAGTGTTCTTTCTCCCCTATATATATATATAATATATATATATATATATATATATATATATATATATATATATATAAATATATATATATATATATATATATATATATATATATATATATATATATATATATATATATATATATATATATATATATATATATATTCATTTATTCTTTATTTATATTTATTGTACTTTGTCCCTGTTTCCTGGGTTAGCGGGGTAGCGCAAGGAAACAGACGAAACAATGGCCCAACCCACCCACATATAACTGTATATACATACACGTCCACACACTGACCTATCCATACCTCTACCTTTCAACGTATGCATATATTTACACACTCACACATATACATATATACACATGTACATAATTCTTACTGTCTGCCCTCATTCATTCTCGTCGCCACCCCGCCACACATGAAATTATAGAATCTCCCTCGTATGTGTGCGAGGTAGCGTTAGGAAAAGACAACAAATGGCACATTCGTTCACACTGTCACGATCTGTCATGCATAATTCACCGAAACCACATCTCCTTTTCCACATCTAGGCTTCACAAAAATTTTCATGGTTTACCCCAGACGCTTCACATGCCCTGGTTCAATCCACTGATAACACGTCGACCCCTTTATACCATATCGTTCTAATTCACTCTATTCCTTCCACGCCAGTCACCCTCCTGCATGTTCAGGCCTCCATCACACTAAATCTTCTTCACTCCATCTTTCCAACTCCATTTCGGTCTGCCACCTCTAGTTCCCTCCACCTCTCACATATATATCCTGTTTGTCAATCTTTCCTCACTCATTCTCTCCATGTGACGAAACCATTTCAAAACACCCTCTTCTGCTCTCTCAACCACACTCTCTTTATTACCACACATCTCTTTTACCCTTTCATTACTCGATCAAACCACCTCACACCACATATTGACCCCAAATATCTCATTTCCTGCACATCGACCCTCCTCCACAGCTCTCTCTATAGCCCACGCCTCGCAACCAAATAACATCGTTGGAACCACTATTCCTTCAAACATACCCATTTTTGCTTTCCAAGATAACGTTCTGAAATTCCAAACATTTTTCAATGCTTCTAGAAATTTCGCCCCATACCCTACCCTACCCTATGACCCACTTCCGCTTCCATGGTTCCATCCGCTGCCAAATCCACTCCCAGATATTTAAAACACTTCACTTCTTCCAGTTTTTCTTCATTCAAACTTACCTCCTAATTAACTTGTCCCTCAACCCTACTGTACCTGATAACCTTGCACTTATTCACATTCACTCACACCTTTCTTCTTTCAAACACTTTAACAAACTCAGTTGCCAGCTTCTGCAAATTCTCCCAAGAATTAAGCACCAGCGCTGTATCATCAGCGCACATTATCTGACTCACTTACCAAGCTCTTTCATCCACAACAGACTGCATACTTGCCCCTATTTCCAAATATTTTATATTCACCTCCCTAAGAACACCATCCATAAACAAATTAAACAACCATGGAAACATGACACAACCCTGCCGGAAACCAACATTCACTGAGAACCAATCACTTTCCTGTCTTCCTACACGTACACATGCCTTACATCCTCGATAAAAACTTTTCACTGATTATAACAAATTGCATCCCACACCATATAGTCTTAATACCTTTCACAGAGCATCTCTATCAACTCTGTCATATGCCTTCTCCAGATCCATAAACGCTATATACAAATCCATTTCCTTTTCTAAGTATTTCTCACATACATTCTTCAAAGCAAACACCTGATCGACGCATCCACTACCACTTCTGAAACCACACTGCTCTTCCCCAGTCTGATGCTCTATACCCTACCTTCACCCTCTCAATCAATGCCCTCCCATATAATTTCCCAGAAATACTCAACAAACTTATCCCTCTGTAATTTCAACATTCACTTTTATACCCTTTCCCTTTGTACAATGGCATTATGCAAGCATTCCAGCAATCCTCAGGCATCTTACCATGAGTCATACATTCATTAAATAATCTTACCAACCAGTCAACTGGTTTATTGATAGATATTACCGCGCAAGGCAAGGGAACAAATGGGAACATCAGTGATGGGGACTAATGGGGAGGTGATAACAAGTAGCGGTGATGTGAGAAGGATATGGAGTGAGTATTTTCAATGTTTCATGAATGTGTTTGATGATAAAGAGACCGATATAGGGTGTTTTGCGCGAGGTGGTGTGGAAAAAGAGGGGGTTAGGGAGAAGGATTTAGTAAACAGAGAGGAGGTAGTAAAAGCATTGCGGGAGATGAAAGCCAGCAAGGCAGCGAGTATGAATATATATATATATATATATATTTACTTATTTTATCAATTTTGCTTTGTCGCTGTCTCCTGCGTTAGCGAGGTACCGCAAGGAAACAGACGATAGAAATGGCCCAACCCACAAACATACACATGTATATACATACACGTACACATATGCAAATATACATACCTATACATCTCAATGTACGCATATATATACACACACAGAAATATACATATATACACATGTTCATAATTCATACAATCTGCCTCTATTCATTCCCATCTTCACCTCGGCACACATGGAATAACAACCCCCTCCCCCCTCATGTGTTCGAGGTAGCGCTAGGAAAAGACAACAAAAGCCCTATTCGTCCATAATCACTCTATACCAGTCATGTAACAATGCACCGAAACCACAGCTACCTTTCCACATCCAGGCCCCACAGAACTTTCCATGGCTTACCCCAGACGCTTCATATGCCCTGGTTCAATCCATTGACAGCACATCGACACCGGTATACCACATCGTTCCAATTCACTCTATTCCTTCCACACCTTTCACCCTCCTGCATGTTCAGGCCCCGATCACTCAAAATCTTTTTCACTCCATCTTTCCACCTCCAATTTGGTCTCCCACTTCTCCTCATTCCCTCCAGCCTTGACACATACGTCCTCTTGGTCAATCTTTCCTCACTCATTCTGTCCAGGTGACCAGACCATTACAAAACATAGTCTTCTGCTCTCTCAACCACACTCTTTTTATTTCGAAACATCTCTCTTACCATTACATTATTTACTCAATCAAACCACCTAACACCACTTATTGTCCTCAAACATCTCATTTCTAGCACATCCACCCTCCTCCGCACAACTCAATCCATAGCCCACGCCTCCCAACCATACATTATTGGACCCACTATTCCTTCAAACATACCCATTTTTGCTTTCCGAGATAATGTTCTCGACTTCCAAACACTCTTCAAGGCTCTAAGGAATTTTCACCCCGTCCCCGACACTAAGATTCACTTCCGCTTCCATAGTTCCATCCGCTGTCAGATCCACTCCTAGAAATCTAAAACACATTACTTCCACCAGTTTTCTCCATTCAAACTTACCTCCAAGTTGACTTGACCCTCAACCCTACTGTACCTAATAACCTTGCTCTTGTTTACGTTTACTCTTAACTTTCTTCTTTCACACACTTTACCAAACTCATTCACCAGCTTCTGAAGTTTCTCACATGAATCAGCCACCAGCGCTGTATCATCAGCGAACAACAACTGACTCACTTCCCAAGCTCTCTCATCCACAACAGACTTCATACATGCCCGTCTTTCCAAAACTCTTGCATTCACCTCCCTAACAACCCCATCCATAAACATTTTAAACAACCATGGAGACATCACACACCCCTGCCGAAAACCTACATTCACTGAGAAACAATCACTTTCCTCTCTTCCTACACGTTCATATGCCTTACATCTTCGATAAAAACTTTTCACTGCTTCTAACAACTTGCCTCCCAAACCATATATTCTTAATACCTTCCACAGAGCATCTCTGTCAACTCTATCATATGCGTTCTCCAGATCAATAAATGCTACATACAAATCCATTTGCTTTTCTATGTATTTCTCACATACATTCTTCAAAGCAAACACCTGATCCACACATTCTCTACCACTTCTGAAACCACACTGCTCTTCCCCAATCTGATGCTCTGTACATGCCTTCACCCTCTCAATCAATACTCTCCCATATGATTTACCAGGAATACTCAACAAACTTATACCTCTGTAATTTGAGCAGCACTCACTCTTATCCCCTTTGCCTTTGTACAATGGCACTATGCAAGCATTCCGCCAATCCTCAGACACCTCACCATGAATCATACATACATTAAATAACCTTACCAACCAGTCAACAATACAGTCACCCACTTTTTTAATAAATTCAACTGAAATACCATCCAATCCTGCTGCCTTGACAGCTTTAATGTTCCGTAAATCTTTTAGTACCTATTCTCTGTTTACTAAATCATTTTCCCTAACCCTCTCACTTTGCAAACCACCTCGAGCAAATCACCCTATATCTGTCACTGTATCATCAAACACATTCAACAAACCTTCAAAATATTCACTCCATCTCCTTCTCACATCACCACTACTTGTTATCACCTCCCCATTAGCCCCCTTCACTGAAATTTCCATTTGCTCCCTTGTCTTACGCATATATATATATATATATATATATATATATATATATATATATATATATATATATATATATATATATATATATATATATATATATATATATATATATGCGGTGGACTTGCCGGAAAGGAGATGTTTGAGGACAATATGTTGTTTGAGGTGGTATGAACGAGTAATGATGTAAGGGTAAGAGAGATGTGTGAAATAAAAATAGTGTTCTTGAGAGAGCAGAGGAGGGTGTTTTGAAATGGTTTGGTCACAGGGAGAAAATGAGTGAGGAAAGATTGACCAAGAGGATATATATGTCGGAGGTGGAGGGAACGAGGAGATGTGGGAGACCAAATTGGAGGTGGAAAGATGGAGTGAAAAATATTTTGAGTGATCGGGGCCTGAACATGAAGGAGGGTGAAAGGCGTGCAAGGTACAGAGTGAATTGGAACGATGTGGTATACCGGGGTCGACGTGCTGTCAGTGGATTGAACCAGGGATGTGAAGCGTCTGGGGTAAACCATGGAAAGTTCTGTAGCGCCTGGATGTGGAAAGGGAGCTGTGGTTTCGGTGCATTATTACACGACGGCTAGAGACTGGGTGCAAACGAATGGGCCCTTTGTTGCATTTTCCTAGCGCTACCTCGCATATATGACGGGAGAGGATTATGTACATGTGAATATATGCATATGCCTGTGTGTGTATATATATGTGTACATTGATATGTATAGGTATGTATATTTGCGTGTGTGGATGTGTATGAATATACAAGTGTATATGGGTAGGATGGGCAATTGTTTCGTCTGTTTCCTTGCGCTACCTCACT
>NC_092236.1:28170633-28212996 GCF_036320965.1 Panulirus ornatus
ATAGAGATGCTCTGTGGAAGGTATTAAGAATATATGGTGTGGGAGGAAAGTTGTTAGAAGCAGTGAAAAGTTTTCATCGAGGATGTAAGGCATGTGTACTTGCAGGAAGGGAGGAAAGTGATAGGTTCTCAGTGAATGTAGGTTTGCGGCAGGGGTGTGTGATGTCTCCATGGTTGTTTAATTTGTTTATGGATGGGGTTGTTAGGGAGGTAAATGCAAGAGTTTTGGAAAGAGGGGCAAGTATGAAGTCTGTTGGGGATGAGAGAGCTTGGGAAGTGAGTCAGTTGTTGTTCGCTGATGACACAGCGCTGGTGGCTGATTCATGTGAGAAACTGCAGAAGCTGGTGACTGAGTTTGGTAAAGTGTGTGGAAGAAGAAAGTTAAGAGTAAATGTGAATAAGAGCAAGTTTATTAGGTACAGTAGGGTTGAGGGTCAAGTCAATTGGGAAGTGAGTTTGAATGGAGGAAAACTGGAGGAAGTGAAGTGTTTTAGATATCTGGGAGTGGATCTGGCAGCGGATGGAACCATGGAAGCGGAAGTGGATCATAGGGTGGGGGAGGGGGCGAAAATTCTGAGGGCCTTGAAGAATGTGTGGAAGTCGAGAACATTATCTCGGAAAGCAAAAATGGGTATGTTTGAAGGAATAGTGGTTCCAACAATGTTGTATGGTTGCGAGGCGTGGGCTATGGATAGAGTTGTGCGCAGGAGGATGGATGTGCTGGAAATGAGATGTTTGAGGACAATGTGTGGTGTGAGGTGGTTTGATCGAGTAACGTAAGGGTAAGAGAGATGTGTGGAAATAAAAAGAGCGTGGTTGAGAGAGCAGAAGAGGGTGTTTTGAAGTGGTTTGGGCACATGGAGAGGATGAGTGAGGAAAGATTGACCAAGAGGATATATGTGTCGGAGGTGGAGGGAACAAGGAGAAGAGGGAGACCAAATTGGAGGTGGAAAGATGAAGTGAAAAAGATATATATATATATATATATATATATATATATATATATTTATATACATATCCCGGTGGATAGGGAAGAAAGTCGTTGAAGGCGACTAAAGGGGAAGGGAGAGCGGGGGCTACAAACCCTCACCTCTTTGTATTCTAACTATCTAGGAAAGGGAAATAGAAGGAGTCACGCAGGGAGTGCTCATCCTCCTCGAAGGCTCAGATTGGGATGTCTAAATGTGTGTGGATGTAACAAAGATGAGAAAAAATGAGAGATTGATTAGCACTACTGAAACAGGAGTGGTGTGAGTATGTGATAGAGTGTAAGAAATGGGTGATTATTGGAGCATACGCACCTGGGTATGAGAAATAAGATCACGAGAGGGAAGTGTTTTGGTAGCAGCTGAGTGAATGTGTTAGTAGTTTTGATGCACGAGACCGGGTTATAGTGATGGGTGACTTCAAATCACCCATCACTATAACCCTATTAGGAATGTGGCAGTTGGTGTTCAGAGTCGTAAATGGAAATGGTGTCGAATTGTGTGCTGAAAAAGGACTGGTGATTGGGAATACCTGGTCTAAAACGAGAAATATACATAGGTAAGTAGGAGAGATGGCCAGAGAGCGTTCCTGGACTAAGTGTTAATTGATAGGCTCGCGAAAGAATGACTTTTGGATGTTAATGTGCTGAAATATGCAACAGGGGGGATGGTTGATCATTATCTTCTGAAAGCGAAGGTGAAGATTTGTAAAGGTTTTCAGAAAAGAGGAGAGAATGTTACGGTGAAGAGAGTGGTGAGAGTAAGTAAGCTTGGGGGGGAGACTTGTGTGAGGAAGTACCAGGATAAAATGAGTGCAGAATGGAAAAAAAGTGAGAGCAAAGGACGAAAGGGGAGTGGGAGAGGCATGGGATGGATTTAGCAAAGCATTGATAGCTTGCACAAAAGATGCTTGTGACATGAGAAGCGTGGAAAGTGGGCAGATTAGAAAGGGTAGTGAGTAGTGGATGAAGAGGTAACATTATTAGTGAAAGAAGAAGAGAGAGGCATTTGGACGAGTTTTGCAGGGAAGTAGTGGAAATGACTGGGGTATGTATGAAAGAAAGAGGAAGAAGTTCAAGAGAAAGGTGCAAGAGGAGAAGAAGGGCAAATGAGAGTTGGGGTGAGAGAGTATCATTAAATTCTAGGGAGAATAAAAAGATGTTTTGGAAGGAGGTAAATGAAAAGCGTAAGACAAGAGAACAAATGGGAACCTCGGTGAAGGGAGCTAAGAGGGAGGTGATAACAAGTAGTAGTGATGTGACAAGAAGATAGAGTGAGTATTTTGAAGGTTTGTTAAATGTGTTACATGATACAGTGGCAGATATAGGCTGTTTTGGTCGAGGTGGTGTGCGAAGTTAGAAGGTTAGGGTGAATGATTTGTTAAACAGAGAAGAGGTAGTAAAAGCTTTGCGGAAGGTGAAAGCCGGCAAGGCAGTGGGTTTGGGTGGTATTACAGTGGAATATGTCAAAAAAGGGGGTAAGTGTGTTGTTGATTGGATGGTAAGGATATCTAATGTATGTATGACTCATGATGAGGTGTCTGAGGATTGGCGAAATGCATGCATAGTGCCAGTGCATAAAGGCAAAGGGATAAAGGTGAGTCCTCAGATTACAGAGGTATAAGATTGTTGAGTATTCCTGGGAAATTATATGGGAAGGTATTGATTGAGAGGGTGTATGCATGTACAAAGCATCATGCTGGGGAAGAGCAAAGTGGTTTCAAAAGTGGTAGAGGATGTGTGGATCAAGTGTTTCCTTTGAAGAATGTATGTGAGAAATACTTAGAAAAGCAAATGGATTTGTATGTAGCATCTATGGATCTGAAGAAGGCATATGTTGGAGGTGATAGAGATGCTCTGTAGAAGGTATTAAGCGTATAGGGTGTGGGAGGTAAGTTGTTAGAATCAATGAAAAGTTTTTATCGAGGATGTAAAGCATATGTACGTGTAGAAAGAGAGGAAATTGATTGGTTAACAGTAAATGTCAGTTTATGGTATTAGTGCGTGATGTTTCCATTGTTTGTTTAATTTGTTTATGGATGGGGTTGTTAGGGAAGTGAATGCAAGAGTTTTGGAGAGGGGTAAGTATGCAGTCGTTGTGAATGAGAGACTTTGGGAAGTGAGTCAATTGTTGTTCGCTGATGATCCAGCACTGATGGCTGATTCGGGTGAGAAACTGCAGAAGCTGGGAAATGAGTTTAGTAAAGTACTTGGAAGAAGAAAACTGAGAGTAAATGTGAATAAGAGCAAGGTTATTAGGTAAAGTAAGGTTGATGGACAGGTCAATTGGAGACGTAAATTTGAATGGAGAAGAACTGGAGGACTAAAGAGTTTTAGACATCTGGGAGTGGATTTGGCAGCGGATAGAACCATGGAAACGGAAGTGAGTCACAGGGTGGGAGAGGTGGCGAAAGTCGTGGGAGCGATGAAAAATGTGTGAAAGGCAAGAACATTATCTCGGAAAGCAAAAATGGGTATGTTTGAAGGAATAGTGGTTCCAACAATGTTATATAGTTGCGAGACGTGGGCTATTGATAGATTTGTGCATAAGAGGGTGCATGTATTGCAAATGAGATGTTTAAGAATAACATGTGGTGTATGGTGGTTTACTCGAGGAAGTAATGAAAGGGTAAGATAGATGTGTGGTAATAAAAACAATGTGGTTGAGAGAGCAGAAGAAGGTGTTTTGAAATGTTTTGGTCACATGGAAATAATGAGTGAGGAAAGACTTACAAAGAGGATACATGTTTCAGAGGTGGAGGGAACGACCAAATTGGAGGTGAAAGGATGGTGAAAAAGATTTTGAGCGATCGGGGCGTGAACATGCAGGAGGGTAAAAGACGTGCAAGGAATAGAGTGAATTGGAACGACATGGTATACGGAGGTCGAGGTGCTGTCAATGGATTGGACCAGGGCATGTGAAGCGTCTGGGATAAACCATGGAAAGGTTACTGGGGCGCGGATCTGGAGAGGGAGCTGTAGTTTCGCTGCATTATACATGACAGGAAGAGACTGAGCGTGAACGAATGTAGCCTTTGATGTCTTTTGCTAGTGCTACCTAGCGCGCCTGTGTGTGTGTGTGTGTGTGTGTGTGTGTCGGTGGGGTTGGGGGTTGTCGTTCCATGTGTGGCGGGGTGGCGACGGGAAGGAAAAAAGGCAGCAAGTATGAATTATGTACCTATGTATACATGTATATATCTGTGTATGTATATATATGTATACTTTGAAATATAAAGGTATGTATATGTGCATGTGTGGACATGAATGTATATACAGGTCTTTCATTGCGCTACCTCGCTAAAGAGGGAGACAACGACAAAGTGTGATGAATATATAAATAGATAAATATATATACATATACACATATGTATGCGAACAAAGTGCATAGGAACGCACCTTCATAGAACATACAACCCTCCAACAGCCAGGATCGAACTCGAAACCCCTGTAGGAAAGGCGTACATAGTATTCGAATACTTATTTCCTATTAGCCAGGCCATAGCCTAGCGGTAGCATTCCCGCCTGTCGCACAGGGGTCCCGGGTTCGATACTGGCTGTTGAAAGTTTGTATGTTCTATGAAGGGGCGCGTTCCTATGCACTTTGTTCGTATTCATATACCTCCGCGTTGTACAGTTAGGTTCGATAAAATGCTATCTACTGGCTATATTCGGCTGTTGGGAAATGACCGGTGTACACCCCATTACTCACCAACGTGAGACGAAGGGTATTCGAGTACATAGTAATCGAATAGTTATTTCCTATTAGCCAGATCCATAGCCTAGCAGTAGGTTTCCCGCCAGTGGCTCACGGGTCCCGGGTTCGATCCTGGATGTTGGAGGTTTGTATGTGATATATATATATATATATATATATATATATATATATATATATATATATATATATATATATATACATATATATAGATATATATCTATCTATATATATATATATATATATATATATATATATATATATATAGGGTGCCTAAATGTGTGTGGATGTAACCAAGATGTGAAAAAAGGAGAGATAGGTAGAATGTTTGAGGAAAGAAACCTGGATGTTTTGGCTCTGAGTGAAACGAAGCTCAAGGGTAAAGGGGAAGACTGGTTTGGGAATGTCTGGGGAGTAAAGTCAGGGGTTAGTGAGAGGACAAGAGCAAGGGAAGGAGTAGCAATACTCCTGAAACAGGAGTTGTGGGAGTATGTGATACAGTGTAAGAAAGTAAATTCTCGATTAATATGGGTAAAACTGAAAGTTGATGGAGAGAGGTGGGTGATTATTGGTGCATATGCACCTGGGCATAAGAAGAAAGAGCAAGAGAGGCAAGTGTTTTGGGAGCAGCTGAATGAGTGTGTTAGTGGTTTTGATGCACGAGACCGGGTTATAGTGATGGGTGATTTGAATGCAAAGGTGAGTAATGTGGCAGTTGAGGGAATAATTGGTATACATGGGGTGTTCAGTGTTGTAAATGGAAATGGTGAAGAGCTTGTAGATTTATGTGCTGAAAAAGGACTGATGATTGGGAACACCTGGTTTAAAAAGCGAGATATACATAAGTATACTTATGTGAGTAGGAGAGATACCCAGAGAGCGTTATTGGATTACGTGTTAATTGACAGGCGTGCGAAAGAGAGACTTTTGGATGTTAATGTGCTGAGAGGTGCAACTGGAGGGATGTCTGATCATTATCTTGTGGAGGCTAAGGTGAAGATTTGTATGGGTTTTCAGAAAAGAAGAGTGAATGTTGTGGTGAAGAGGGTGGTGAGAGTAAGTGAGCTTGAGAAGGAGAACTGTGTGAGGAAGTACCAGGAGAGACTGTGTACAGAATGGAAAAAGGTGAGAACAATGGAAGTAAGGGGAGTGGGGGAGGAATGGGATGTATTTAGGGAATCAGTGATGATTTGCGCAAAAGATGCTTGTGGCATGAGAAGAGTGGGAGGTGGGTTGATTAGAAAGGGTAGTGAGTGGTGGGATGAAGAAGTAAGAGTATTAGTGAAAGAGATGAGAGAGGCATTTGGACGATTTTTGCAGGGAAGAAATGCAATTGAGTGGGAGATGTATAAAAGAAAGAGACAGGAGATCAAGAGAAACGTGCAAGAGGTGAAAAAAAGGGCAAATGAGAGTTGGGGTGAGAGAGTATCATTAAATTTTAGGGAGAATAAAAAGATGTTCTGGAAGGAGGTAAATAAAGTGCGTAAGACAAGGGAGCAAATGGGAACTTCAGTGAAGGGCGCAAATGGGGAGGTGATAACAAGTAGTGGTGATGTGAGAAGGAGATGGAGTGAGAATTTTGAAGGTTTGTTGAATGTGTTTGATGATAGAGTGGCAGATATAGGGTGTTTTGGTCGAGGTGGTGTGCAAAGTGAGAGGGTTAGGGAGAATGATTTGGTAAACAGAGAAGAGGTAGTGAAAGCTTTGCGGAAGATGAAAGCCGGGAAGGCAGCAGGTTTGGATGGTATTGCAGTGGAATTTATTAAAAAAGGGGGTGACTGTATTGTTGACTGGTTGGTAAGGTTATTTAATGTATGTATGACTCATGGTGAGGTGCCTGAGGATTGGCGGAATGCGTGCATAGTGCCATTGTACAAAGGCAAAGGGGATAGGAGTGAGTGCTCAAATTACAGAGGTATAAGTTTGTTGAGTATTCCTGGTAAATTATATGGGAGGGTATTGATTGAGAGGGTGAAGGCATGTACAGAGCATCAGATTGGGGAAGAGCAGTGTGGTTTCAGAAGTGGTAGAGGATGTGTGGATCAGGTGTTTGCTTTGAAGAATGTATGTGAGAAATACTTAGAAAAGCAAATGGATTTGTATGTAGCATTTATGGATCTGGAGAAGGCATATGATAGAGTTGATAGAGATGCTCTATGGAAGGTATTAAGAATATATGGTGTGGGAGGAAAGTTGTTAGAAGCAGTGAAAAGTTTTTATCGAGGATGTAAGGCATGTGTACGTGTAGGAAGAGAGGAAAGTGATCGGTTCTCGGTGAATGTAGGTTTGCGGCAGGGGTGTGTGATGTCTCCATGGTTGTTTAATTTGTTTATGGATGTGGTTGTTAGGGAGGTAAATGCAAGAGTTTTGGAAAGAGGGGCAAGTATGAAGTCTTTTGGGGTTGAGAGAGCTTGGGAAGTGAGTCAGTTGTTGTTCGCTGATGATACAGCGCTGGTGGCTGATTCATGTGAGAAACTGCAGAAGCTGGTGACTGAGTTTGGTAAAGTGTGTGGAAGAAGAAAGTTAAGAGTAAAGGTGAATAAGAGTAAGGTTATTAGGTACAGTAGGGTTGAGGGTCAAGTCAATTGGGAGGTGAGTTTGAATGGAGAAAAACTGGAGGAAGTGAAGTGTTTTAGATATCTGGGACTGGATCTGGCAGCGGATGGAACCATGGAAGCGGAAGTGGATCATAGGGTGGTGGAGGGGGCGAAAATTCTGGGGGCCTTGAAGAATATGTGGAAGTCGAGAACATTATCTCGGAAAGCAAAAATGGGTATATTTGAAGGAATAGTGGTTCCAATAATCTTGTATGGTTGCGAGGCGTGGGCTATGGATAGAGTTGTGCGCAGGAGGATGGATGTGCTGGAAATGAGATGTTTGAGGACAATGTGTGGTGTGAGGTGGTTTGATCGAGTGAGTAACGTAAGGGTAAGAGAGATGTGTGGAAATAAAAAGAGCGTGGTTGAGAGAGCAGAAGAGGGTGTTTTGAAGTGGTTTGGGCACATGGAGAGGATGAGTGAGGAAAGATTGACCAAGAGGATATATCTGTCGGAGGTGGAGGGAGCAAGGAGAAGAGGGAGACGAAATTGGAGGTGGAAAGATGGAGTGAAAAAGATTTTGTGTGATCGGGGCCTGAACATGCAGGAGGGTGAAAGGAGGGCAAGGAATAGAGTGAATTGGAGCGATGTGGTATACCGGGGTTGACGTGCTGTCAGTGGATTGAATCAAGACATGTGAAGCGTCTGGGGTAAACCATGGAAAGCTGTGTAGGTATGTGTATTTGCGTGTGTGGACGTGTGTATATGCATGTGTATGGGGGGGGGTTGGGCCATTTCTTTCGTCTGTTTCCTTGCGCTACCTCGCAAACGCGAGTATAAAAAAAGTATAAAAAAAAAAAAAAAAATATATATATATATATATATATATATATATATATATATATATATATATATATATATATATATATATATATATATATATATACATACATATATATATATATATATATATATATATATATATATATATATATATATATATATATATATATATATATATATATATATATATATATATATATATATATATATATATATAGATATATATATATATATATTTTTTTTTTTTTTTGCTTTGTCGCTGTCTCCCGCGTTTGCGAGGTAGCGCAAGGAAGCAGACGAAAGAAATGGCCCAACCCACCCCCATACACATGTATATACATATGTCCACACAAGCAAGTATACATACCTACACAGCTTTCCATGGTTTACCCCAGACGCTTCACATGCCCTGATTCAATCCACTGACAGCACTTCAACCCCGGTATACCACATCGATCCAATTCACTCTATTCCTTGCCCTCCTTTCACCCTTCTGCATGTTCAGGCCCCGATCCCACAAAACCTTTTTCACTCCATCTTTCCACCTCCAATTTGGTCTCCCACTTCTCCTCTTTCCCTCCACCTCCGACACATATATCCTCTTGGTCAATCTTTCCTCACTCATTCTCTCCCTGTGCCCAAACCATTTCCAAACACCCTCTTCTGCTCTCTCAACCACGCTCTTTTTATTTCCACATATCTCTCTTACCCTTACGTTACTTACTCGATCAAACCACCTCACACCACATATTGTCCTCAAACATCTCATTTCCAGCACATCCATCCTCCTGCGCACAACTCTATCCATAGCCCACGCCTCGCAACCATACAACATTGTTGGAACCACTATTCCTTCAAACATACCCATTTTTGCTTTCCGAGATAATGTTCTCGACTTCCACATATTCTTCAAGGCTCCCAGGATTTTCGCCCCCTCCCCCACCCTATGATCCACTTCCGCTTCCATGGTTGCATCCGCTGCGAGATCCACTCCCAGATATCTAAAACACTTTACTTCCTCCAGTTTTTCTCGATTCAAACTTACCTCCCAATTGACTTGACCCTCAACCCGACTGTACCTAATAACCTTGCTCTTATTCACATTTACTCTTAACTTTCTTCTTTCACACACTTTACCAAACTCAGTCACCAGCTTCTGCAGTTTCTGACATGAATCAGCCACCAGCGCTCTATCATCAGCGAACAACAACTGACTCAATTCCCAAGCTCTCTCATCCCCAACAGACTTCATAGTTGCCCCTCTTTCTAAAACTCTTGCATTCACCTCCCTTACAACCCCATCCATAAGCAAATTAAACAACCGTGGAGACATCACACACCCCTGCCGCAAACCTACATTCACTGAGAACCAATCACTTTCCTCTCTTCCTACACGTACACATACCTTAAATGCTCGATAAAAACTCTTCACTTCTTCTAACAACTTGCATCCCACACCATATATTCTTAATACCTTCCACAGAGCATCTCTATCAACTCTATCATATGCCTTCTCCAGATCCATAAATGCTACATACAAATCCATTTGCTTTTCTAAGTATTTCTCACATACATTCTTCAAAGCAAACACCTGATCCACACATCCTCTACCACTTCTGAAACCACACTGCTCTTCCCCAATCTGATGGTCTGTACATGCCTTCACCCTCTCAATCAATTCCCTACCATATAATTTACCAGGAATACTCAAGAAACTTATACCTCTGTAATTTGAGCACTCACTCTTATCCCCTTTGCCTTTGTACAATGGAACTATGCACGCATTCCGCCAATCCTCAGGCACCTCACCATGAGTCATACATACATTGAATAACCTTACCAACCAGTCAACAATACAGTCACCCCCTTTTTTAATAAATTCCACTGCAATACCATCCAAACCTGCTGCCTTGCCGGCTTTCATAATGCCCTCCAATAGCAAATAGGCCATTGTTTGTTCCATGAAAGTGAGCGTTCTTATGCACTAAATTAGTGTATATATGACTAGATCGATAGATAGATACATATATAAGAATAAATTAAAATATATTTTGAAAAATAAGAATATTACTTAGACATGTAATGACAGAGAATCGTAGATTGGTAATTCCTTCTTTATAAAGGGATGAGTATAAGACATCCTTTTACATAAAACAGTGTTGCCATCAATCATTGTTTTGAAACACCATTGGTGCTGTATATCAAAATAAAGAATTTCTCATGAAACCGAGTTGGCATAAATCAGCGCTCGTGACACATTATTCCTTTAAAACATGGTCCACATATATCAATGTCTCCCTGACACTGCTCACAATAAAGGCCAGTCACAAAAACCCTTGTTCGTGTGAAGAGCCCAAACGCTAGACACGGGCAATACCCTGTAGTAGGAATACATCAACATAATTATGCAATATATATATATATATATATATATATATATATATATATATATATATATATATATATATATATATATATATATATATATATATATATATATATATATTTTTTTTATTTTTTTATTATAATTTGTCGCTGTCTCCCGCGTTTGCGAGGTAGCGCAAGGAAACAGACGAAAGAAATGGCCCAACCCCCCCCCCCCATACACATGTATATACATACGTCCACACATGCAAATATACATACCTACACAGCTTTCCATGGTTTACCCCAGACGCTTCACATGCCCTGCTTCAATCCACTGACAGCACGTCAACCCCGGTATACCACATCGCTCCAATTCACTCGATTCCTTACCCTCCTTTCACCCTCCTGCATGTTCAGGCCCCGATCACACAAAATCTTTTTCACTCCATCTTTCCACCTCCAATTTGGTCTCCCTCTTCTCCTTGTTCCCTCCACCTCCGACACATATATCCTCTTGGTCAATCTTTCCTCACTCATCCTCTCCATGTGCCCAAACCACTTCAAAACACCCTCTTCTGCTCTCTCAACCACGCTCTTTTTATTTCCACACATCTCTCTTACCCTTACGTTACTCACTCGATCAAACCACCTCACACCACACATTGTCCTCAAACATCTCATTTCCAGCACATCCATCCTCCTGCGCACAACTCTATCCATAGCCCACGCCTCGCAACCATACAACATTGTTGGAACCACTATTCCTTCAAACATACCCATTTTTGCTTTCCGAGATAATGTTCTCGACTTCCACACATTCCTCAAGGCCCCCAGGATTTTCGCCCCCTCCCCCACCCTATGATCCACTTCCGCTTCCATGGTCCCATCCGCTGCCAGATCAACTCCCAGATATCTAAAACACTTCACTTCCTCCAGTTTTTCTCCATTCAAACTCACCTCCCAGTTGACTTGACCCTCAACCCTACTGTACCTAATAACCTTGCTCTTATTCACATTTACTCTTAAGTTTCTTCTTCCACACACTTTTCCAAACTCAGTCATCAGCTTCTGCAGTTTCTCACATGAATCAGCCACCAGCGCTGTATCATCAGCGAACAACAACTGACTCACTTCCCAAGCTCTCTCATCCCCAACAGACTTCATCCTTCATCATTCATATATATATATATATATATATATATATATATATATATATATATATATATATATATATATATATATATATATATATATATATATATATATATATATACATATATATATATATATATATATATATATATATATATATATATATATATATATATATATATATATATATATATATATATATATATATATATATATGTTCATTCCCTGGGGATAGGGGAGAAAGAATACTTCCTACGTATTCCCTGCGTGTCGTAGAAGGCGACTAAAAGGGAAGGGAGCGGGGGGCTGGAAATCCTCTCCTCTCGTTTAATTTTTTTAATTTTCCAAAAGAAGGAACAGAGAAGAGGGCCAGGTGAGGATATTCCCTCAAAGGCCCAGTCCTCTGTTCTTAACGCTACCTCGCTATCGCGGGAAATGGCGAATAGTATGAAAAAAAAAAAAATATATATATATATATATATATATATATATATATATATATATATATATATATATATATATATATATATATATATATATATATATATATACATATATATAAACGCGGAGACAGAAAAAAAAAATGTATATATATATATATATATATATATATATATATATATATATATATATATATATATATATATATTCTTTTTTTCTTCTTTTAAACTATTCGCCATTTCCCGCGTTAGCGAGGTAGCATTAAGAACAGAGGACTGGGCCTTTGACGGAATACCCTCACCTGGCCCAATTCTCTGTTCCTTCTTTTGGAAAATTAAAAAAGAAACGAGAGGGGTGGATTTCCAGCGCCCTGCTCCCTCCCCTTTTAGTCGCCTTCTACGACACGCAGGGAATACGTGGGAAGTATTCTTTCTCCCCTATCCCTAGGGATATATATATATATATATATATATATATATATGTATATATATATATATATATATATATATATATATATATATATATATATATATATATATATATATATATATATATATATATATATATATATATATATATATATATATATATATATATATATATATATATATATTTTTTTTTTTTTTTTTTTTTTTCTGCTTTGTCGCTGTCTCCCGCATTTCCGAGGTAGCGCAAGGAAACAGACGAAAGAAATGGCCCAACCCACCCCCATGCACATGTATATACATACACGTCCACACACGCAAATATACATACCTACACAGCTCTCCATGGTTTACCCCAGACGCTTCACATGCCCTGATTCAATCCACTGACAGCACGTCAACCCTGGTATACCACATCGATCCAATTCAATCTATTTGGTCTATTCACTTCAATTTGGTCTCCCAGTTCTCCTCCTTCCCTCCACCTCCGACACATATATCCTCTTGGTCAATCTTTACTCACTCTCTATCTCCATGTGCCCAAACCATTTCAAAACACCCTCTTCTGCTCTCTCAGCCACGCTCTTTTTATTTCCACACATCTCTCTTACCGTTACATTACTTACTCGATGAAACTACGTCACATCACACATTGTCCTCAAACATGTCATTTCCAGCACATCCACCCTCCTGCGCACAACTCTATCCATAGCCCACGCCTCGCAACCATACAACATTGTTGTAACCACTATTCCTTCAAACATACCCATTTTTGCTTTCCGAGATAATGTTCTCGACTTCCACACATTCTTCAAGGTTCCCTAGATTTTCGACCCCTCCCCCACCCTATGATTCACTTCCGCTTCCATGGTTCCATCCGCTGCCAGATCCACTCCCAGATATCTAAAACACTTTACTTCCTCCAGTTTTTTTCCATTCAAACTTACCTCCCAATTGACTTCACCCTCAACCCTACTGTACCTAATAGCCTTGCTCTTATTCACATTTACTCTTAACTTTCTTCTTTCACACACTTTACCAAACTCAGTCGCCAGCTTCTGCAGTTTCTCACATGAATCAGCCACCAGCGCTGTATCATCAGCGAACAACAACTGACTCACTTCCCAAGCTCTCTCATCCACAACAGACTTCATACTTGCCCCTCTTTCCAAAACTCTTGCATTCACCTCCCTAACAACCCGATCCATAAACAAATTAAACCACCATGGAGACATCACACACCCCTGCCGCAAACCTACATTCACTGAGAACCAATCACTTTCCTCTCTTCCTACACGTAGACATGCCTTACATCCTCGATAAAAACTTTTCACTGCTTCTAACAACTTGCCTCCCACACCATATATTCTTAATACCTTCCACAGAGCATCTCTATCAACTCTATCATATGCCTTCTCCACATCCATAAATGCTACATACAAATCCATTTGCTTTTCTAAGTATTTCTCACATACATTCTTCAAAGCAAACACCTGATCCACACATCCTCTACCACTTCTGAAACCACACTGCTCTTCTCCAATCTGATTCTCTGTACATGCCTTCACCCTCTCAACCAGTACCCTCCCATATAATTTACCAGGAATACTCAACAAACTTGTACCTCTGTAATTTGAGCACTCACTCTTATCCCCTTTGCCTTTGTACAATGGCACTATGCACGCTTTCCTCCAATCCTCAGGCACCTCACCATGAGTCATACATACATTAAATAACCTTACCAACCAGTCAACAATACAGTCACCCCCTTTTTCAATCATTTCCACTGCAATACCATCCAAACCTGCTGCCTTGCCGGCTTTCATCTGCCGCAAAGCTTTTACTACCTCTTCTCTGTTTACCAAATCATTTTCCCTAACCCTCTCACTTTGCACACCACCTCGACCAAAACACCCTATATCTGCCACTCTATCATCAGACACATTCAAGAAACCTTCAAAATACTCACTCCATCTCCTTCTCACATCACCACTACTTGTTATCACCTCCCCATTTGCGCCCTTCACTGAAGTTCCCATTTGCTCCCTTGTCTTACGCACTTTATTTACCTCCTTCCAGAACATCTTTTTAAAGGATCACAATTTTGCGCGTGATCAAGATATTCCTATGAGTCCACGGGGAAAATGAAACACTAAAAGTTCCCAAATGCACTTTCGTGTAATAATCACATCATCAGGGGAGACACATGAGAGGAATATAACAGTCAGTGTATATACATCGAAGAGACGAAGCTAGGACGCCATTTGGTAAACATGTGATTGTCCAAAACATACAACGAACGTTCATAAACTTATCATTTTACAAATCTTTTCAACGATAAAGTTATCTAATTTGTACAGACCATCACTATTATTAAGATTATAATTCTTTGTGTATTTAATAATAGAAGATTCAATGATATTTCTCATAGTAATAGAGTTAGAGCTAACAACTGAGATGGCGTTACTCCAGTCAATACAATGATCATAGTTTTTAACATGATTAAACAAGGCATTTGATTCTTGTCACGTTCTTATACTATATTTATGTTGCTTAAGTCTAACAGAAAGATCTTTACCAGTCAGACCAACATAAAATTTATCACAGTTTCCACAAGGAAATCTATAGATGCAACCAAGAGAATTTTCTGGTGAATTCCTGATTAAGATATTTTTTATAGTATTATTGTTGCTAAAGGCAACATTTACATTCAAGGATTTAAGCAGCATGGGAAGCAAAGTGAAATTATTATCAAAAGGGAGAACTAAAAGATTCTTGGTGTCAATGGGATGTTTGGGCACAACTCTATAAAATGATTTCTTTGCTAACTTAAGGGATTTATCAATGAAATATATAGGGTACTTTAACTTAGATACAATAGAATATATCTTCTCAAACTCATCATCAATAAACTCTGGACTGCAAATACGTAATGCCCTTAGGAACATAGATTGAAATGATGATAATTTAACTCTGTCATGTTGAGATGAGTAATAATGGATATATGAGCATGCATTGGTGGGTTTTCTGTATATGCTAAACTTAAACTTGTTTCCTTGTCTATGGATCATGCAATCCAAAAATGGTAACATACCATTATTTTCATTTTCTACAGTAAATTTGATGGAAGGCACTAAATTGTTAAGTAAGGGGAAAAATATTTGTAAATTTTCATTTGTTGGCCAAACACAAAGAACATCATCTACATACCAAAACCAAATTGAATTAGAAGGTAAGATATCCTTTAGTAATTTTGTTTCAAAAAAATCCATATAAAGATTAGTTAGTACAGGTGAAAGAGGGTTACCCATTGGCATACCCAATTTTTGAGCATGATAATCTCCATTAAATTGAAATACACAGTCTTTTATACACAATTTTATCAGTTTAATGAAATTCGACTTTGAAACAGGTAATTGAATATCATCCAAGACATCAAATAAATATTCTAAAAGGTAATCAACTGGAACTTTAGTGAAAAGTGAGGAAACATCAAAGCTAACTAGTTTGAAATCAAAATTAATATTGATATTGTTTAGCTTGTTGACTAAATCTACATTGTTCATGATATTAGAATTTGATACATTACCCACTAAAGGGCTTAATAAGGAAACTAACCATTTTGATAATCTTTATGTGATGGAGCCTACTGAACTAACTATAGGTTTTGCTGGAAAATTTTTTGTTTTGATAAGTCCATACATAGTGATTTGTTCTCAGTTAATGTAGGTTTGCGGCAGGGGTATGTGATGTCTCCATGGTTGTTTAATATGTTTATGAATGGGGCTGTTAAGGAGGTGAATGCAAGAGTTTTGGAAAGAGGGGCAAGTATGCAGTCTGTTGTGGATGAGAGAGCTTGGGAAGCGAGTCAGTTGTTGTTTGCTGATGATACAGATATCTACATATATTTATTTTTATTTATTTATTTTGCTTTGTCGCTGTCTCCCGCGTTTGCGAGGTAGCGCAAGGAAACAGACGAAAGAAATTACCCAACCCACCCCCACACATGTATATACACACACGTCCACACATGCAAATATACATACCTATACATCTCAATGTACACATATATATACACACACAGACATATACATATATACCCATGCACACAATTCACACTGTCCGCCTTTATTCATTCCCATCGCCACCTCGCCACATATGGAATACCATCCCCCTCTCCCCTCATGTGTGCGGGGTAGCGCTAGGAAAAGACAACAAAGGCCTCATTCCTTCACAATCAGTCTCTAGCTGTCATGCAATAATGCCCGAAACCATAGCTCCCTTTCCACATCCAGGCCCCAGACAGCTTTCCATTGTTTACCCCAGACGCTTCACATGCCCTGATTCAATCCACTGACAGCACGTCAACCCCGGTATATCACATCGATCCAATTCACTCTATTCCTTGCCCGCCTTTCACCCTCCTGCATGTACAGGCCCCGATCACACAAAATCTTTTTTACTCCATCTTTCCACCTCCAATTTGGTCTCCCACTTCTCCTCGTTCCCTCCACCTCCGACACATATATCCTCTTGGTCAATCTTTCCTCACTCATTCTCTCAATGTGCCCAAACCATTTCAAAACACCGTCTTCTGCTCTCTCAGCCACGCTCTTTTTATTTCCACACATCTCTCTTACCCTTACATTACTTACTCGATCAAACCACCTCACAACACACATTGTCCTCAAACATCTCTTTTCCAGCACATCCACCCTCCTGCGCACAACTCTATCCATAGCCCACGCCTCGCAACCATAAAACATTGTTGGAACCACTATTCCTTCAACCATACCCATTTTTGCTTCCAGAGATAATGTTCTCGACTTCCACACATTCTTCAAGGCTTCCAGGATTTTCGCCCCCTCCCCCACCCTATGATTCACTTCCGCTTCCATGGTTCCATCCGCTGCCAGATCCACTCCCAGATATCTAAAACATATATATATACATATATATATATACATATATATATATATATATATATATATATATATATATATATATATATATATATATATATATATATATATATATATGTATATATATATATATATATATATATATATATATATATATATATATATATATATTTTATTTTTTTTATTTATTATACTTTGTCGCTGTCTCCCGCGTTTGCGAGGTAGCGCAAGGAAACAGACGAAAGAAATGGCCCAACCCCCCCCATACACATGTATATACATACGTCCACACACGCAAATATACATACCTACACAGCTTTCCATGGTTTACCCCAGACGCTTCACATGCCTTGATTCAATCCACTGACAGCACGTCAACCCCGGTATACCACATCGCTCCAATTCACTCTATTCCTTGCCCTCCTTTCACCCTCCTGCATGTTCAGGCCCCGATCACACAAAATCTTTTTCACTCCATCTTTCCACCTCCAATTTGGTCTCCCTCTTCTCCTCGTTCCCTCCACCTCCGACACATATATCCTCTTGGTCAATCTTTCCTCACTCATTCTCTCCATGTGCCCAAACCACTTCAAAACACCCTCTTCTGCTCTCTCAACCACGCTCTTTTTATTTCCACACATCTCTCTTACCCTTACGTTACTCACTCGATCAAACCACCTCACACCACACATTGTCCTCAAACATCTCATTTCCAGCACATCCATCCTCCTGCGCACAACTCTATCCATAGCCCACGCCTCGCAACCATACAACATTGTTGGAACCACTATTCCTTCAAACATACCCATTTTTGCTTTCCGAGGTAATGTTCTCGACTTCCACACATTCTTCGAGGCCCCCAGAATTTTCGCCCCCTTCCCCACCCTATGAATCACTTCCGCTTCCATGGTTCCATCCGCTGCCAGATCCACTCCCAGATATCTAAAACACTTCACTTCCTCCAGTTTTTCTCCATTCAAACTCACCTCTCAATTGAATTGACCCTCAACCCTACTGTACCTAATAACCTTGCTCTTATTCACATTTACTCTTAAGTTTCTTCTTCCACACACTTTACCAAACTCAGTCACCAGCTTCTGCAGTTTCTCACATGAATCAGCCACCAGCGCTGTATCATCAGCGAACAACAACTGACTCACTTCCCAAGCTCTCTCATCCCCAACAGACTTCATACTTGCCCCTCTTTCCAAAACTCTTGCATTTACCTCCCTAACAACCCCATCCATAAACAAATTAAACAACCATGGAGACATCACGCACCCCTGCCGCAAACCTACATTCACTGAGAACCAATCACTTTCCTCTCTTCCTACACGTACACATGCCTTACATCCTCGATAAAAACTTTTCACTGCTTCTAACAACTTTCCTCCCACACCATATATTCTTAATACCTTCCACAGAGCATCTCTATCAACTCTATCATATGCCTTCTCCAGATCCATAAATGCTACATACAAATCCATTTGCTTTTCTAAGTATTTCTCACATACATTCTTCAAAGCAAACACCTGATCCACACATCCTCTACCACTTCTGAAACCACACTGCTCTTCCCCAATCTGATGCTCTGTACATGCCTTCACCCTCTCAACCTCCTTTCTTTTATACATCTCCCACTCAATTGCATTTTTTCCCTGCAAAAATCGTCCAAATGCCTCTCTCTTCTCTTTCACTAATACTCTTACTTCTTCATCCCACCACTCACTACCCTTTCTAATCAACCCACCTCCCACTCTTCTCATGCCACAAGCATCTTTTGCGCAATCCATCACTGATTCCCTAAATACATCCCATTCCTCCCCCACTCCCCTTACTTCCATTGTTCTCACCTTTTTCCATTCTGTACTCAGTCTCTCCTGGTACTTCCTCACACAGGTCTCCTTCCCAAGCTCACTTTATCTCACCACCCTCTTCACCCCAACATTCACTCTTCTTATCTGAAAACCCATACAAATCTTCACCTTAGCCTCCACATTGAACCCTTCATACTTTTCGCACAAGATACAGGCATAGCTGGCAAAGCTGTATGTTCATCTGTTGCACTGAGGCTGGGGGATGAAACAGATCCTTGGATGGCAATAGATATGATGTGTGACCTGTCAACATGCTGGTTATGGGTTCCAGACTGAAGCAAGTTGGAAAAGAACTCACAAGCAGCACCTACCACATATATATATATATATATATATATATATATATATATATATATATATATATATATATATATATATATATATATATATATATATATATATATATATATATATATATATATATATATATATATATATATATATATATATATATATATATATATATATATATATATATATATATATATATATATATATGTATATATATATATATATATATATATATAGATAGATAGATAGATAGATAGATAGATAGATAGATAGATAGATAGATAGATAGATATCTGTATCATCAGCAAACAACAACTGACTCACTTCCCAAGCTCTCTCATCAACAACAGACTGCATACTTGTCCCTCTTTCCACAACTCTTGCATTCACCTCCTTAACAACCCCATTCATAAACAAATTAAACAACCATGGAGACATCACATACCCCTGCCGCAAACCTACATTCACTGAGAACAAATCACTTTCCTCTCTTCCTACACGTACACATGCCTTTCATCCTCGATAAAAACTTTTCACTTCTTTTAACAACTTGCCTACCACACCATATATTCTTAATACCTTCCACAGAACACCTCTATCAACTCTGTCACATGCCTTCTCCAGATCCATAAATGCTACATACACGTCCATTTGCTTTTCTAAGTATTTCTCACATACATTATTCAAAGCAAACACCTGATCCACACATCCTCTACCACTTCTGAAATCACACTACCCTTCCCCAATCTGACGGTATGTACATGCCTTCATCCTCTAAATCAGTACCCTCCCATATAGTTTTCCAGGAATACTCAACAAACTTAATCCTCTGTAATTTGAGCCCTCACTATTTTTCCCCTTTGCCTTTGCATAATGACACTATGCAAGCATTCCGCCAATCCTCAGGCACCTCACCATGAGTCATATATACATTAGAAAACCTTACCAACCAGTCAAAAATAAAGTCACCCATTTATTTTTTTAATAGATTCTACTGCAATACCATCCAAACCCGCTGCCTTACCGGCTTTCATCTTCTGCAAAACTTTTACTATCTCTTCTCTTTTTACCCAATCATTCTCTCTAACCCTCTCATTTCGCACAGCACCTCGACCAAAATACCCTATATCTGCCACTCTATCATCAAACACATTCAACAAACCTTCAAAATACTCACCCTATCTCCTCATATCACCACTACTTGTTATCACCTCCCCATAAGCTCTTTCACTGAAGTTCCCATTTGTTCCCTTGTCTTTCGCAATTTATTTACCTCCGTCCATATGATCTTTTATTCTCCCTAAAATCTAGTGATACTCTCTCACCCCAACTCTCATTTGCCCTCTTTTTCACGTCTTGCACCTTTCTCTTGTCCTGCCTCTTTCTTTTATACATCTCCCAGTCCTTTGCATTATTTCTCTACAAATATCGTCGAAATGCCTCGCTCTTCTCTTTCACTAACAATCTTACTTCTTCATCCTCCCACTCACTACCCTTTCTAATCTGCCCACCTCATAAGCTTCTCATGCCACAGGCATGTTTTGCGCAAGCCACCATTGCTTCACTAAATCCATCCCATTCCTCCCCCACTCCCCTTACGTCCTTTGTTTTTACAATTTTTCATTCTGTACTCAGTCTCTCCAGGTACTTCCTCACAGAAGTTTCCTTCCGAAGCTCACTTACTCTCACTACTCTCTTCATCCGAACATTCCCTCTTCTTTTCTGAAAACCTCTACAAATCTTCACCTCTGCCTCCAGAAGATAATGATCAGACATCCCTCCAGTTGCACCTCTCAGCAAATTAATATCCAAAAGTCTATCTTTCACCCGCCTGTCAGTTAACACCTAATCCAATAACGCTCTCTGGCCATCTATCCTACTTGCAAACGTATACTCATATATATCCCTCTTTTTAAACCAGGTATTTCCAATCACCAGTCCTTTTTCAGCACATAAATGTAAAAGGTCTCCACCATTTTTGTTTACAACACTGAACACCCCATGTACGCCAACTATTCCCTCAACTGCCACCTTACTCACCTTTGCATTCAAATCACCCTTCACTATAACCCGGTCTCGTGCATCAAAACCACTAACACACTCATTCAGCTGCTCCCAAAACATTTCTCTCTCTTGATCTCTCTTCTCATGCCCAGGCGCATATGCACCAATAATCACCCATCTCTCTCCATCCACTTTCAGTTTTACCCATATCAATCTAGAGTTTACTTTCTTACACTCTATCACATACTCCCACCATTCCTGTTTCTTGAGTAGTGCTACTCCTTCCCTTGCTCTTGTCCTCTCACTAACCCCTGACTTTACTACCAAGACATTCTCAAACCACTATTCCCCTTTTTCTCATCTTGGTTACATCCACTCACATTTAGACACCCTAATCTGAATCTTCGAGGAGGATGGACACTCCCCGCGTGACTCCTTTTCCTGTTTCCCCTTTTCGAAAGTCGAAATATAAGGAGGGGAAGGTTTCCAGCCCACCGGTTCCGTCCCATTTAGTCGCCTTCTACACTCGTGAGGAATGGATGGAAAGTATTCTGTCTCCCCTACATATATATATATATATATATATATATATATATATATATATATATATATATATATATATTTTTTTTTTTTTTTTTTTTTTTTTTTGCTTTGTCGCTGTCTCCCGCGTTTGCGAGGTAGCGCAAGGAAACAGACGAAAGAAATGGCCCAACCCAGCCCCATACACATGTATATACATAAGTCCACACACGCAAATATACATACCTACACAGCTTTCCATGGTTTACCCCAGACGCTTCACATGCCATGATTCAATCCACTGACGGCACGTCAACCCCGGTATACCATATCGCTCCAATTCACTCTATTCCTTGCCCTCCTTTCACCCTCCTGCATGTTCAGGCCCCGATCACACAAAATCTTTTTCACTCCATCTTTCCACCTCCAATTTGGTCTCCCTCTTCTCCTCGTTCCCTCCACCTCCGACACATATATCCTCTTGGTCAATCTTTCCTCACTCATTCTCTCCATGTGCCCAACCCATTTCAAAACACCCTCTTCTGCTCTCTCAACCACGCTCTTTTTATTTCCACACATCTCTCTTACCCTTACGTTACTTACTCGATCAAACCACCTCACACCACACATTGTCCTCAAACATCTCATTTCCAGCACATCCATCCCCCTGCGCACAACTCTATCCATAGCCCACGCCTCGCAACCATACAACATTGTTGGAACCACTATTCTTTCAAACATACCCATTTTTGCTTTCCGAGATAATGTTCTCGACTTCCACACATTCTTCAAGGCTCCTAGAATTTTCGCCCCCTCCCCCACACTATGATCCACTTCCGCTTCCATGGTTCCATCCGCTGCCAGATCCACTCCCAGATATCTAAAACACTTCACTTCCTCCAGTTTTTCTCCATGCAAACTCACCTCCCAATTGACTTGACCCTCAACACTACTGTACCTAATAACCTTCCTCTTATTCATATTTACTCTTAACTTTCTTCTTCCACGCACTTTACCAAACTCAGTCACCAGCTTCTGCAGTTTCTCACATGAATCAGCCACCAGCGCTGTATCATCAGCGAACAACAACTGACTCAATTCCCAAGCTCTCTCATCCACAACAGACTTCATACTTGCCCCTCTTTCCAAAACTCTTGCATTCACCTCCCTAACAACCCCATCCATAAACAAATTAAACAACCATGGAGACATCACACACCCCTGCCGCAAACCTACATTCACTGAGAACCAATCACTTTCCTCTCTTCCTACACGAACACATGCCTTACATCCTCGATAAAAACTTTTCATTGCTTCTAACAACTTGCCTCCCACACCATATATTCTTAATACCATCCACAGAGCATCTCTATCAACTCTATCATATGTCTTCTCCAGATCCATAAATGCTACATACAAATCCATTTGCTTTTCTAAGTATTTCTCACATACATTCTTCAAAGCAAACGCCTGATCCACACATACTCTACCACTTCTGAAACCACACTGCTCTTCCCCAATCTGATGCTCTGTACATGCCTTCACCCTCTCAATCAATACCCTCTAATATAATTTACAAGCAATACTCAACAAACGTATACCTCTGTAATTTGAGCACTCACTCTTATCCCCTTTGCCTTTGTACAATGGCACTTTGCACGCATTCCGCCAATCCTCAGGCACCTCACCATGAGTCATACATTCATTAAATAACCTTACCAACCAGTCAATAATACAGTCACCATCTTTTTTAATATATTCCACTGCAATACCATCCAAACCTGCTGCCTTGCCGGCTTTCATCTTCCGCAAAGCTTTTACTACCTCTTTTCTGTTTACCAAATCATTTTCCCTAACCCTCTCACTTTGCATACCACCTCGACCAAAACACCCTATATCTGCCACTCTATCATCAAACACATTCAACAAACCTTCAAAATACTCACTCCATCTCTTTCTCACATCACCACTACTTGTTATCACCTCCCCATTTGCGCCCTTCACTGAAGTTCCCATTTGCTCCCTTGTCTTGCGCACTTTATTTACCTCCTTCCAGAACATCTTTATATTCTCCCTAAAATTTAATGATACTCTCTCACCCCAACTCTCATTTGCTCTCTTTTTCACCTCTTGCACCTTTCTCTTGACCTCCTGTCTCTTTCTTTTATACATCTCCCACTCAATTGCATTTTTTCCCTGCAAAAATCGTCCAAATGCCTCTCTCTTCTCTTTCACTAATACTCTTACT
Organism: Panulirus ornatus; assembly: GCF_036320965.1. Classification (NCBI taxonomy): domain Eukaryota; kingdom Metazoa; phylum Arthropoda; class Malacostraca; order Decapoda; family Palinuridae; genus Panulirus; species Panulirus ornatus. The sequence goes on from NC_092236.1 coordinate 28,194,956, forward strand.
TCTTCATCCCACCACTCACTACCCTATCTGATCAACCCACCTCCCACTCTTCTCATGCTACAAGGATCTTTTGCGCAATCCATCACTGATTCCCTAAATACATCCCATTCCTCCCCCACTCCCCTTACTTCCATTGTTCTCACCTTTTTCCATTCTGTACTCAGTCTCTCCTGGTACTTCCTCACACAAGTCTCCTTCCCAAGCTCTCTTACTCTCACCACCCTGTTCAACCCAACATTCACTCTTCTTTACTGAAAACCCATACATATTTTTTTTTTTTTTTTTCCAAAAGAAGTAACAGAGAAGGGGGCCAGGTTAGGATGTTCCCTCAAAGGCCCAGTCCTCTGTTCTTAACGCTACCTCGCTAACACGGGAAATGGCGAATAGTTTAAAAAAAAAAAAAAAATATGTATATATATATATATATATATATATATATATATATATATATATATATATATATGTTTTCTTTCTTTTTTTTAAACTATTCGCCATTTCCCGCGTTAGCGAGGTAGCGTTAAGAACAGAGGACTGGGCCTTTTTTGGAATATCCTCACCTAGCCCCCTCTGTTCCTTGTTTTGGAAAATGAAAAAAAAAACGAGAGGGGAGTATATCCAGCACCCCGCTCCCTCCCCTTTTAGTCGCCTTCTACGACACGCAGGGAATACGTGGGAAGTATTCTTAATCCCCTATCCCCAGGTATATATATATATATATATATATATATATATATATATATATATATATATATATATATATATATATATATATATATATATATATATATATATATATATATATATATATATATATATATATATATATATATATATATATATTATCTCTGGGGATAGGGGTCAAAGAATACTTCCCACGCATTCCTCACGTGTCGTAGAAGGCGACTAGAGGGGACGGGAGCGGGAGGGCCAGAAATCCTCCCCTCCTTGCATTTTAACTTTCTAAAAATGTGAAACAGACGGCGTCACGCGGGGAGTGCTCATCCTCCTCGTAGACTCAGACTGGGGTGTCTAAATGTGTGTGGATGTAACTAAGATGTGAAAAAAGGAGAGATAGGTAGTATGTTTGAGGAAAGGAACCTGGATGTTTTGGCTCTGAGTGAAACGAAGCTCAAGGGTAAAGGAGAAGAGTGGTTTGGGAATGTCTTGGGAGTAAAGTCAGGGGTTAGTGAGAGGATAAGAGCAAGGGAAGGAGTAGCAGTACTCCTGAAACAGGAGTTGTGGGAGTATGTGATAGAATGTAAGAAAGTAAATTCTCGATTGATATGGGTAAAACTGAAAGTTGATGGAGAGAGATGGGTGATTATTGGTGCATATGCACCTGGGCATGAGAAGAAAGATCATGAGAGGCAAGTGTTTTGGTGCCAGCTGAATGAGTGTGTTAGTGGTTTTGATGCACAAGACCGGGTTATAGTGATGGGTGATTTGAATGCAAAGGTGAGTAATGTGGCAGTTGAGGGAATAATTGGTAACAAGGGGTGTTCAGTGTTGTAAATGGAAACGGTGAAGAGCTTGTAGATTTATGTGCTGAAAAAGGACCGGTTATTGGGAATACCTGGTTTAAAAAGCGATATATACATAAATATACGTATATAAGTAGGAGAGATGGCCAGAAAGCGTTATTGGATTAGTGTTAATTGACAGGCGCGTGAAAGAGAGACTTTTGGATGTGAATGTGCTGAGAGGTGCAACTGGAGGGATGTCTGATCATTATCTTGTGGAAGCTAAGGTGAAGATTTGTATGGGTTTTCAGAAAAGAAGAGAGAATGTTGGGGTGAAGAGAGTGGTGAGAGTAAGTGAGCTTGGGAAGGAGACTTTTGTGAGGAAGTACCAGGAGAGACTAAGTACAGAATGGAAAAAGGTGAGAAAAATGGAAGTAAGGGGAGTGGAGGAAGAATGGGATGTATTTAGGGGATCAGTGATGGATTGCGCAAAAGATGCTTGTGGCATGAGAAGAGTGGGAGGTGGGTTCATTAGAAAGGGTAGTGAGTGGTGGGATAAAAAAGTAAGATTATTGGTGAAAGAGAAGAGACAGGCATTTGGACGATTTTTGCATGGAAAAAATGCAATTGAGTGGGAGATGTATAAAAGAAATAGACAGGAGGTCAAGAGAAAGGTGCAAGAGGTGAAAAAGAGGGCAAATGAGAGTTGGGGTGAGAGAGTATCATTAAATTTTAGGGAGAATAAAAAGATGTTCTGGAAGGAGGTAAATAAAGTGCATAAGAGAAGGGAGGAAATGGGAACTTCAGTGAAGGACGCTAATGGGGAGGTGATAACAAGTAGTGGTGATGTGAGAAGGAGATGGAGTGAGTATTTTGAAGGTTTGTTGAATGTGTTTGATGATAGAGTCCCAGATATAGGGTATTTTGGTCGAGGTGGTGTGAAAAGTGAGAGGGTTAGGGAAAATGATTTGGTAAACAGAAAAGAGGTAGTAAAAGCTTTGCGGAAGATGAAAGCCGACAAGGCAGCAGGTTTGGATGGTATTGAATTGGAATCTATTAAAAAAGGGGGTGACTGTATGGTTGACTGGTTGGTAAGGTTATTTAATGTATGTATGACTCTTGGTGAGGTGCCTGAGGATTGGCAGAATGCGTGCATAGTGCCATTGTAGAAAGGCAAAGGGGATAAGAGTGAGTGCTCAAATTACAGAGGTATAAGTTTGTTGAGTATTCCTGGTAAATTATATAGGAGGGTATTGATTGAGAGGGTGAAGGCATGTACAGAGCATCAGATTGGGGAAGAGCAGTGTGGTTTCAGAAGTGGTAGAGGATGTGTGGATCAGGTGTTTTCTTTGAAGAATATATGTGAGAAATACTTTGAAAAGCAAATGGATTTGTATGTAGCATTTATGGATCTGGAGAAGGCATATGATAGAGTTAATAGAGATGGTCTGTGGAAGGTATTAAGAATATATGGTGTGGGAGGCAAGTTGTTAGAAGCAGTGAAAAGTTTTTATCGAGGATGTAAGGCATGTGTACGTGTAGGAAGAGAGGAAAGTGATTGGTTCTCAGTGAATGTAGTTTTGCGGCAGGGGTGTGTGATGTCTCCATGGTTGTTTAATTTGTTTATGGATGGGGTTGTTATGGAGGTGAATGCAAGAGTTTTTTAAAGATGGGCAAGTGTGAAGTCTGTTGTGGATGAGAGAGCTTGGGAAGTGAGTCAGTCGTTGTTCGCTGATGATACAGCGCTGGTGGCTGATTCATGTGAGAAACTGCAGAAGATGGTGACTGAGTGTGGTAAAGTGTGTGAAAGAAGAAAGTTAAGAGTAAATGTAAATAAGAGCAAGATTATTAGGTACAGAAGGGTTGAGGGTCAAGTCAATTGGGAGGTAAGTTTGAATGGAGAAAAACTGGAGGAAGTAAAGTGTTTTAGATATCTGGGAGTGGATCTGGCAGCGGATGGAACCATGGAAGCGGAAGTGAATCATAGGGTGGAGGAGGGGGCCAAAATCCTGGGAGCCTTGAAGAATATGTGGAAGTCGAGAACATTATCTCGGAACGCAGAAATGGGTATGTTTGAAGGAATAGTGGTTCCAACAATGTTGTATGGTTGCGAGGCGTGAGCTATGGATAGAGTTGTGCGCAGGAGGTATATGTGCTGGAAATGAGATTTTTGAGGACAATGTGTGGTATGACGTGGTTTGATCGAGTAAGGAATGTAAGGGTAAGAGAGATGTGTGGAAATAAAAAGAGCGTGGTTGAGAGAGCAGAAGAGGGTGTTTTGAAATGGTTTGGGCACATGGAGAGAATGAGTGAGGAAAGATTGACCAAGAGGATATATGTGTCGGAGGTGGAGGGAACGAGGAGAAGTGGGAGACCAAATTATAGGTGGAAAGATGGAATGAAAAAGATTTTGAGTGATCGGGGCCTGAACATGCAGGAGGGTGAAAGGAGGGCAAGGAATAGAGTGAATTGGATCGATGTGATATACCGGGGTTGACGTGTTTTCAGTGGATTGAATCAGGTCATATGAAGCGTCTGGGGTAAACCATGGAAAGTTGTGTGGGGCCTGGTTGTGGAAAGGGAGCTGTGGTTTCGGGCATTATTGCATGACAGCTAGAGACTGAGTGTGAACGATTGGGGCCTTTCTTGTCTTATCCTAGCGCCACTTCGCACACATGATGGGGGAGGAGGATGGTATTCCATGTGTGGCGAGGTGGCGATGGGAATGAATAAAGGCATTCAGTGTGAATTGTGTGCAAGTGAATATATGTATGTGTCTGTGTGTGTATATATATGTGTACATTGAGATGTATAGGTATGTATATTTGTGTGTGTGGACGTGTATGTTTATACATGTGTATGGGGATGTGTTGGACCATTTCTTTCGTCTGTGTATGGGGGTGGGTTGGACCATTTCTTTCGTCTGTTTTCTTCCGCTACCTCGCAAACGCTTGAGACAGCGACAAGCAAATAATAGTAATAAGATATATATATACATATATATATATATATATATATATATATATATATATATATATATATATATATATATATATATATATATATATATATATATATATATATATATATATATATATATATATATATATATATATATATATATATATATATATATATAGACAGATAGATAGATAGACAGATAGATAGATGTATATATATGTGTGTGTGAGACTTTTAGTGAAAGAGAAGACAGAGGCGTTTGGACGATTTTTGCATGTAATTTGTGTAAATGACTTGGAGATATATGAAACAAAGGGGCAAGAGATCAAATGAAAGTTGCAAGAAGTGAAGAAGAGGGTAAATGAGAGTTGGTATGAGAGATTATCATTAAGTTTTAGGGAGAGCGAAAAGATGTTTAGGAAGGAGGTAAACAAAGTGCGTAAAACAAGAGAACAAATCGGAGCGTCGGTGAAGGTGCAACTGGAGAGGTAATAGCAAGAAATGATGAAGTGAAATGGAGATGGAGTGAATCTTTTTAATATATTTTGAATATATTTGATGACAGAGTAGCAGATAAAGGGTGTTTTGGTCGAGGTGATGTGCAAAGTGAAAGGGTCAGGGAGAATGGTTTCGTAAAGAGAGAAGAGGTAGTGATAGCTTTGCGGAAGATGGAAGCTGGCACGGCGGTGAGTTTGGATCGTATTGGATTGGAATTCATTGAAAAAGGGGGTGACTTTGTTGTTGACTGGTTGGTGAGGATATTCATTGTATGCGTGGATCATGGTGAAGTACCTGAGGATTGGTGGAATGCACGTATAGCAGTATTGTAGAAAGGTAAAGGGGATAAAGGTGAGTGTTCAAATTATAGAGGCATAAGTTTGTTGAGTATTCTCAGGAAATTAAATGGGAGGGTATTGATTAAGAGGGTAAAAGCATATGCAGAGTATCAGATTGGGGAAGAGCAGTGTGGTTTCAGTAGTGGTTGAGGATGTGTGGATCAAGTATTTGCATCGAAGAATATATGAGAGAAATACATAGAAAAACAGATGGATTTGTATGTAGCATTTATGGATCTGGAGAGGGCATATGATAGGGTGGATATAGATATTTTGCCTAAGGTTTTAAGAGTATATTTTCAGAAAACTGTTTCTGTTTATGACCGCAGAAGAGACTCCTTAATTAATGTGTAGGGCATATGGCACTATATTGCTGACCGCCTCTGGCTCATCAGTATTTCCAACTTTTTTCCCCGCCTAATGAACATAAAACATACTACATCCTACACAACCAGTATAAAGATCCTGCATAGTACATACTACAGCGTTAAACTTAAAAAGGTGAGGAATGCCTCATCAGGATATTTCATACAAATCTAAGTTTATAAAGGAAGTTATGAGCGTGTGAGATAGAACAGATGAAAGAAATGGGTAATTTCAGTGTTCGGTCAGCAGGGAATGAGCGCATTTGTGTAACTGTTGAGGGGAGGAAGTCGCTGATAAAGTGAGGAGTGTCACAGGTACACTACTAAGAAAAGAAATGAGTAGATCTATCAACAAATATGGAGACTGACCTCTCAGGTTGAGAGGTGGGAAGCCAAAAGAAAGGAGCTTGGAAATCAGACCCAAAATTAACATCCTTCTTGTAAACTTTCACGATATTATGGACTACTAGACAGCATCCCCCAGAGTCCTTTGAAGATGATGGCCAAACATTTGTGAGTTGAATATGGATATCGCCGCTCGCCTTTGCCTTGTGAAAGCTATAATGCTAATCAGGAAGAAGATTATGAGATTGTAGACGTTTGAGAAAAAAGTGTTGAGGAGAAATTTAAAGGTATTTGAAAATAGTAGAAAAGGGAACAGGAAAAAAAAGTTCGAGCGTTAGAACAGTCTTTCTTCTTTAGGATGGGTTGCACCAATGCATGCGTCCAAGGAGAAGGAAAGATGCAAGTACAGCAGCTCACTACTCTAGTCAATCAAAGAGGATGCCATCTGGTTCATTCCACGTACCTGTATCCAAAGAAAGATCTGTTGACCACACGAAAAGAGATTACAGGAAGTAATATATGATCAGTAGATTGTGCACCAGAGAGTGAGACAATGTTTGAGTCACCAAGGCTGGAGTAAGAAGAGTAAAAAATATCGAAAAGAATTGCTTTATCAATTATCGCCAAAGCAGAGGAACAAAGGTGAAAAGCCAATAGGTGTTAATGAGATTATTGGCTTAAAAGCAGAGAGTTTGATCCGTGGATGAAGAAAAGTTAACACATTACCTGCAGATATCCAAGCACTTTACACTCCTAAAATCTGTGATGCAGAAGTTATTCGAATTAACATATCACTTGTTCTTACGTATTCACAGTGGTGCTCATATATCGTCAAATGGGTTCATAGCCCTCACACGGACTGTTCAAGTAATCTTAACAGCTTGAGATGGACAGTTGCCCTGCATAAAAAACTTTTGGTTCTAGGAAAGAAAAACATAAGCGTGCATAATATATCATAGCATGTGACCTCTTCTGAAAATTTTAGATATCGTTTAGCAATAAACTTTTCCCGTATTTCAATTACTTTTCAGAGATCAGATAAGCGAATTTATCCTCACACATATCAAATAGCATGGGCGAGCACTAGCTTCTACACAGATGTGCTCCTGAGCATAATGGATATCTCTCCTTCTCGAACTCTGAAGTCATTTAAATTGGAAGTAAGAATAGGTTTTTTCATCAGCAAATATCCTGCTGCCATTGGATTTCATCCCTATATTCACAAACTTATGCACGAATTGAAAGACTACCTAGAATACAAGAAGAGGCAGAAGTGAAATGAAGCTACAGTAAGAATACAGCATTTGCCCAGTGGGATGAACTGGAAGGTATGAGAATAGCATGAACAGATTATCAGGAAAGGTTATTAGTTGATGCACAGGGGAAGAGAGGGGCAGGTGGCCTGTCATCCCGACTGAAATGAAGCATCGTGAAATCCAATTTTCCTTTGTTATTGTTCCTTCGTTATTCTTCTTTTTTTCTAATCTTATCTGTCTCTGTTGGATTAGGGTTGTTTGTGTTGTTGTTGTTGTTGTTGTTGTTGTTGTTGTTGTTGTTGTTGTTGTTGTTGCTGTTGTTTTTCCCGTCTGCGTGCTGCACGTCCAATGATGTCCTTTATTTTGGACTCTTATATTCTATTTTCTTTTTCTGCAGTAGAGACTGCTCTGCGCAGTGCTCTATTTAATCAGGTGAGGTTGCTTGACCTCCACCTTAAGTACTCCTGTTATTTCCTCCTCTTAAATCTTATACAAAACAGATTCTTCCTGATGTTTTAGTTTTCCGTAGATAATATTTCTTCTGTTGATTAGTAAATTTCATGACTCTCATACCATATGTGGATTTGTTGTAGTGTAGGGTTTTAACTAGGTTGCTGCTTTAATGTCCCTCTTATTTCTATATTTTGGATTGACTGGAATTCTGTTCGTTAGTGCGGCTTATTGTTCGTGGGTGTCTTAGCAGTGTCTTATACAGGTGGATTTAAATGCGTTCATTCACTTATCGGATTCTGTTTCGCTTTACCAATGTATTTTATGCCTTTCTCAGTTTTTTCAAAGGTGGCTAGTATCTTACATTTTTCTCTCCCAGATTTTGTTCTGAGGCGTGAAATATTTAAAAATTTTGCTTCTGTTCCTTTGTATACATCACTTCTCGTAGTTATTCATAATCTACACACGTGATACATTTTCTGTGCTGTAAGGCTGGCAGATCGGCGTATGATGCCCGCCTTCAGTGTAGAACATTTGGACCCCGCGGGCTTCTATCCTGGAAGCCTCACATAATGGACATTGCTCAATCTGCTTCTAAAGCTATTGTTGTACTGGTGCAGTAATTATATTTCTTTTGAGCAGCTCTTCTTTTTCTACATGGCCTCAACTTCAATTTCACGGGGTGATTCTGCCTCCACCTCAAATGCCTTCCACTGTATTAACTCCTCTGGTAATTCCTATCTTCAACTGTCCCTTTTCATCGACCGTGAGCTGGCTGCTGCTTTCCATAGCCTATGTGTGGAGACCAGCCACACGAGGATTATCAGTTGTGGTATCTCATTTCTTTCTCGTGCAATGAAGCCATAGAATACTCGGCCGTCTAATATCTTACCCTCTTCCTATGACCTTTCTACCTTAACGAGTTGGGTCTACAATTACATGAAGAATTCACTGGAACTTTTCGTGCATGATTGTTTCTCATGTCAATCATTTTATCTCTCGTGCAGGATTTTGCCTGTACCATTTCGTTTACGATAACGAAAGGAAAAAAAGAGAAGCTCATATGTTAAGATGTTTTCCACTCTTTGGTGCCATACATGTACACTTTTGGTACAACCTGGGTAAAGTTGTTGCATTGTTTTCTGTTATATGTATTCACTTGTTATCTATTCATATATAAGATTGATTGCTATCTTGATTCATTATTTTTTCTCTGAATTAGCATATCACTATACTTTCTTTTTCCCTTTCTACCATTTCTTCTGATTTTTAGGAAATATATCGGTTTTGATGGTGAATCTTATGATGAGTCTTGTAATACTGTAAGAGCAATAACTCATACACGGACGGAAATTGGGTTTGATTAACTTGAAATGAAGTGAAACACTTGTAGAAATGAACAGTACTTATGGAAATCCTATTCAATATTCCCTAGCAGCCTAGAATTATCTTTGCTCTTAGTGTTAAGGTCGATATATACAAGACACACCATGAATTCAGCTTCGTGCTTCCTACTTTCAAATGCAAAGAAGCAGGCATCACATGACGGCTGGTAGCGCCACTCTTGTGGTCCCCAGCTGCGCACCACATTCACGTTGATATGCTCGTACCGTGTATCTTGGTCGCTGCGGGAAGTTAACTGAGGTATTCATAGGTTTTGTTGATTGCTACACATACAGCACCTACTTTTATCTTAATCAACTCCAGGTTTTTCACGATCTTCATACTTTTCCCCGCAATCACTGATCTATTCTAGTAGGGTAAGAAATATAACAATAAACCAAATGACTGTTCTCTCTCTCATTTTGTTCTAAATACATTTCACGGTCATTGCAAAACAAAGTAATGAGATTCGTAAGTGATTGAGATTGATGCCTCAAAACATCGTAATTACATTAAACAAACCAAAACTATTGAGTTTAAAACGACACCTTGTTTAATAACCATAGATTCTCTCAAAATCATTTCAAGAAGATATTTACATTACGTTATTTTACAACTATTGTCGAACTGAATCAGGTAGTTGTAATCTCTCAAATAAGGAAATAATGCATGAGATTCATTTCTAGGGAAAATGCTGCTTCTTTCCCTACAAGTCGAAGCTTTGGAACTTTCTACCTTCTCATGGCTTTTCCACTCAGTATAACCTGGCAGATTTCAAAACGCAGGTTTTTCACTTCCTCCAAAACTCGTAAATACATTCCCAGGTCTTTTCTTCCCTTTCATGTTTCTCTATACATTTCAATTAAGGCTCGGCCTTGATGCGGACTTTTGTCCGTGACTGAAGCCTTCAACATAAAAAAAATTGATTGTTTTATTCTCTGAAAACTGTTATTCATGCTGCATATTTTGTTTGTTATTTGATGTGTCCATTGATAAGAATTAACAACAGTAATATTAATGGGTAGATTTTCAAGAGCAATAAGATTTTGAAGGTGATATGGATATCAAACACTTGATAAAGAGATATTGTATGAAATATTCTTACTATGATAACACCATGAAGCTTTTGCTGGTATAGGATTTTTTTGAATCTGTTGTTTATGATGTTATTTTAATAGAGTTCTAAAAGAAAGCCAAGATTTTTCATCAACAAATTCGGAAACTAGGAGAAAGATGTTCTGAGCGACAGCACAAACATTCCTATGTCATTCAAAGCCTGCCCGTGGTGTTGCCCTAGTGTGAAAACCTCATCACAGTTTCAACGTTACTTTTACAGTATATAGTTTGATATCTACTAATCGAGAATTTTCCTACTTGTATCTGCTGACGTTGTGCATCAAATTTCGTATAAACAATATGCTCTCTCTCTCTCTCTCTCTCTCTCTCTCTCTCTCTCTCTCTCTCTCTCTCTCTCTCTCTCTCTCTCTCTCTCTCTCTCTCTCTCTCTCTCTCTCTCTCTCTCTCTCTCTCTCTCTCTCTCTCTCTCTCTCTCTCTCTCTCTCTCTCTCGTTGGCCACAGTAAACATCCTCCAGGCTCCTCTTCCCAGACTAGCATTCCTAACGAGATGTGTCCCCCCCCTCACACCTTCCAGGCTCTTCTTCCTGATATATTTCCATACTTTCCCCCACTAAGATCCCTGCTGTCTTCTCTTCACTCTGTTTTCTTACACGTCTCTCCCGGTATTTTGCCTACTAACCCATCACATCTACAAATTCCGAGTATCCTTCACATAACACCTATCGCCAGACAAGACCCTATAAACAGCCTGCATCATTCAGTGGCCATGTTTTACTCCCGTACGTTAAGGACTATGCTCCTCCTCAGTCTCCATCTTATAAATATGGTCGCCACCCTATTCCCTTTCATGATTCTCCCCGAAAACCTAATCATCTTTTTCCTTTCTGTCTGCTCTCACGTTCACTTTTCATTCTATTGCCCCATGTTTGCATAGTGGTGAACCAAGACGCCTAAATTTTCCATCCTCTTCCAACACAACACCCTCCCTAACATTCTACTACCGCTCATTATTGTTAATTTTTTTTTTTTTGCTCTAAGGTATTTAGAAGTCTTCTTTCAAAGACCGATGATATTATTGCCCATAGCAATTATCTTTTATCTTGTACAAATCGTGCTCAAGCTTTGAAAACCTCCTTCTACCATCTGTCTTGAATAATCTAATAACTTAGAACTATCGTCTCCCTACTTTTACATGTTACCCTTGCAAAAGTGATATTGACGTAAAAAGTTCAGGACAGCCATGCATTATGGTAAAAATAATGTATTGTCTTTGAATCATCCTTACATGGACAACTGTGCTGCCTGTAATGCCGGTCAAGAATCTTGTTACTACCATATCAAAACACTGTACGATCACGTACCGTCAGGCAAAATACGCTCACATCCATTATTCGTATGATCCGTCGATATCAAAGTATCTAAGAAGTCATATTACACTTTTTGATGAATCTAAGCACAATTTCTGTGAATGCTTCTGTGCTGATTCCTTCAATCTTCATCTCGTTATCGAGGACAAATATGGTATGATACTTGAAGCCAAGATAAGGAATCTTGGATTATTTTGATAAGGGCTGCAGACATATGCTCTTCACGATAGCCTCCGAGCATGGAAAATATTTCTACTTCAGATATCGTGGTAAAACCAACTTACATATATAAAACAAAAATCAGATACCATAAAATGAAATCTTCCACAAGGATATGTATGTATAAGAATACTGAATATTTATCGCAAACATATTCCATATCGCCGCATATTTAGTTGTTATAGGTGAATTAAAAGTGATTTCTTCTTAAAATCTCTCAAAGCACCAAATGAAGTTCCCTCTGCTTCGAAGGAACGTTTGAAAGGCCTTCGAGTTAAGCAGGTGGGTGATACTTTGATGATCGAGGCTGAATTAAAGTACACAAAGTCAAGGCACTTGTCTGTACGATTACCTCTGAGGGCACGAACTGATCAAGAAGGTGTCGGTCTGAATCAGAAAAAGCTGGACCCTGGAAAACTCTTAAATGTCTTCTTTTGGTAAGACTCCTTAAGAAGCGATATGGACATAATGTTATAATCAATAGGATTGAAAAAAAAAACATTTAGTGCACTATAGTTGTGCCTGTCTGGAAATATGAAGTCAAATAGTTATCGTCAGAGAAACTTTAGAAAGATGCCAAGTAAAAATTATTCGATTAAACTATGATATTTCATCACAATCAAGTACAGTAAACAAGGAAAAGGATGAATTATATTTATATATATATATATATATATATATATATATATATATATATATATATATATATAAAGCACTTTTTTTCCTCCAGTTTTCCTCCATTCAAACTTACCTCCCAATTGACTTGACCCTCAACCCTACTGTACCTAATAACCTTGCTCTTATTCACATTTACTCTTAACTTTCTTCTTTCACACGCTTTACCAAACTCAGTCACCAGCTTCTGCAGTTTCTCACATGAATCAGCCGCCAGCGCTGTATCATCAGCGAACAACAACTGACTCACTTCCCAAGCTCTCTCATCCCCAACAGACTTCATACTTGCCACCCTTTCCAAAACTCTTGCATTCACCTCCCTAACAACCCCATCCATAAACAAATTAAACAACTATGGAGATATCACACACCCCTGCCGCAAACCTACATTCACTGAGAACCAATAACTTTCCTCTCTTCCTACACGTTCACATGCCTTAATCCTCGATAAAAACTTTTCATTGCTTCTAACAACTTGCCTCCCACACCATATATTCTTAATACCTTTCACAGAGCATCTCTATCAACTCTATCATATGCCTTCTCCAGATCCATAAATGCTATATACAAATCCATTTGCTTTTTTAAGTATTTCTCACATACATTCTTCAAAGCAAACACCTGATCCACACATCCTCTACCACTTCTGAAACCACACTGCTCTTCCCCAATCTGATGCTCTGTACATGCCTTCACCCTCTCAATCAATACCCTCCCATATGATATACCAGGAATACTCAACAAACTTATACCTTTGTAATTTGAGCACTCACTCTTATCCCCTTTGCCTTTGTACAATGGCACTATGCACGCATTCCGCCCATCCTCAGGCACCTCACCATGAGTCATATATACATTAAATAACCTTACAAACCAGTCAATAATACAGTCACCCCCTTTTTTAATAAACTCCACTGCAATACCATCCAAACCTGCTGCCTTGCCGGCTTTCATCATCCGCAAAGCTTTTACTACCTCTTCTCTGTTTACCAAATCATTTTCCCTAACCCTCTCACTTTGCACACCACCTCGACCAAAACACCCTATATCTGCCACTCTATCATCAAACACATTCAACAAACCTTCAAAATACTCACTCCATCTCCTTCTCACATCACCACTACTTATTATCACCTCCCCATTTGCGCCCTTCACTGAAGTTCCCATTTGCTCCCTTGTCTTACGCACTTTATTTACCTCCTTCCAGAACATCTTTTTATTCTCCCTAAAATTTAATGATACTCTCTCACCCTAACTCTCATTTGCCCTCTTTTTCACTTCTTGCAACTTTCTCTTGACCTCCTGTCTCTTTCTTTTATACATCTCCCACTCAATTGCATTTTTTCCCTGCAAAAATCCTCCAAATGTCTCTCTCTTCTCTTTCACTAATAATGTTACTTCTTCATCCCACCACTCACTACCTTTTCTAATCAACTCACCTCCCACTCTTCTCACGCCACAAGAATCTTTTCCGCAATCCATCACTGATTCCCTAAATACATCCCATTCCTCCCCCACTCCCCTTACTTCCATTGTTCTCACCTTTTTCTATTCTGTACTCAGTCTCTCCTGGTACTTCCTCACACAAGTCTCCTTCCCAAGCTCACTTACTCTCACCCCCCTCGTCACCCCAACTTTCACTCTTCTTTTCTGAAAACCCATACAAATCTTCTCCTTAGCCTCAACAAGATAATGATCAGAAATCCCTCCAGTTGTACCTCTCATCACATTAACATCCAAAAGTCTCTCTTTCGCGCGCCTGTCAATTAACACGTAGTCCAATAACGCTCTCTGGCCATCTCTCCTACTTACATACGTATACTTATGTATATCTCGCTTTTTAAACCAGGTATTCCCAATCACCAGTTTTAGATATCTGGGAGTGGATCTGGCAGCGGATGAAACCATGGAAGCGGAAGTGGATCATAAGGTGGGGGAGGGGGCGAAAATTCTGGGAGCCTTGAAGAATGTGTGGAAGTCGAGAACATTATCTCGGAAAGCAAAAATGGGTATGTTTGAAGGAATAGTGGTTCCAACAATGTTGTATGGTTGCGAGGCGTGGGCTATAGAGTTGTGAGCAGGGGGATGGATGTGCTGGAAGTGAGATGTTTGAGGCCAATGTGTGGTGTGAGGTGGTTTAATCGAGTAAGTAACGTAAGGGTAAGAGAGATGTGTGGAAATAAAAAGATCGTGGTTGAGAGAGCAGAAGAGGGTGTTTTGAAATGGTTTGGGCACATGGAGAGAATGAGTGAGGAAAGATTGACCAAGAGGATATATGTGTCGGAGGTGTAGGGAACGTGGAGAAGTGGGAGACCAAATTGGAGGTGGAAAGATGGAGTGAGAAAGATTTTGTGTGATCGGGGCCTGAACATGCAGGAGGGTGAAAGGAGGGCAAGGAATAGAGTGAATTGGATCGATGAGGTATACCGGGGTTGACGTGCTGTCAGTGGAGTCAATCATGGCATGTGAAGCGTCTGGGGTAAACCATGGAAAGCTGTGTAGGTATGTATATTTGCGTGTGTGGACGTATGTATATACATGTGTATGGTGGTGGGTTGGGCCATTTCTTTCGTTTGTTTCCTTGCGCTACCTCGCAAACGCGGGAGACAGCGACAAAGCAAAAAAAAAAAAGAAAAAAAAAAAAAAATATATATATATATATATATATATATATATATATATATATATATATATATATATATATATATATATATATATATATATATATATATATATATATATATATATATATATATATATATATATATATATATATATATGTATATATATATATATATATATACATATATATATATATATATTTATATTTATTTCTTTCTTTTGCTTTGTCGCTGTCTCCCACGGTAACGACGTATCACAAGGAAACAGACAAAAGAATGGCCCAACCCACCCATATACACTTGAATATACATAGACGTCCACACACGCAAATATACATACCTATACATCGCAACGTATACATATATACATACAGAGAGACATATACATATATACATATGTACATAACTCACACTATCTGCCTTTATTCATTCCCATCGCCACCTCCCTACACATGAAATAACAACCCCCTCCCCCCTTATGTGTGCGAGATAGCGCTAGGAAAAGACACCAAAAGCCCCATTCGTTCACACTCAGTCTCTAGCTGTCATGTAATAATGCACCGAAACCACAGCTCCCTTTCCACATCCATGCCCCACACAACTTTCCATAGTTTACCCCAGACGCTTCACATGCCCTGATTCAATCCATTGATAGCACGTCGATCCCGGTATACCACATCGTTCCAATTCACTCTATTCCTTTCACGTCTTTCACCCTCCTGCATGTTCAGGAGCAGATCACTCAAAATCTTTTTCACTCCATCTTTCCACCTCCAATTTGGTCTCCCATTTCTCCTCGTTCCCTCCACCTCTGAGACATATATCCTCTATGTCAATCTTTCCTCCATTCTCTCCATATGACCAAACCATTTCAAAACACCCTTTTCTGCTCTCTCAACCACACTCTTTTTATTACACCACATCTCTCTTACTCTATTATTACTTACTCGTTCAAACCACCTCACACCACACTCTGTCCTCAAACATCTCATTTCCAGCACATCCACCCTCCTGCGCACAACTCTATCCATAACCTACGCCTCGCAACAATAAATCATTGGTGGAAACACTATTCCTTCAAATATAACCATTTTTGCTTTCCGAGATAATGTTCTCGACTTCAACACATTCTTCAAGGTTCCCAGAATATTTGCCCGACCCCCACCCTATGATTCACTTCCGCTTCTATGGTTCCACCCGCTTCCAAATCCACTCCAGATATCTAAAGCACTTCACTTCCTCCAATTTTTCTCCATTTCAACTTACCTCCCAATTGACTTCACCCTCAACCCTACTGTAAATAATAACCTTGCTCTTATTTACATTTACTCTCAACTTTCTTCTTTCACACATTTTACCAAACTCAGTCACCAGCTTCTGCAGTTTCTCACATGAATCTTCCACCAGCGCTATATCATCAGCGAACAACAACTGACTCACTTCCCAAGCTCTCTCATCCACAATAGACTTCATACTTGCCCATCTTTAAAAAACTCTTCCATTCACCTCCCTAACAACTCCATCCATAAACAAATTAAACAATCACGGAGACATCACACACCCCTGCCGCAAACCTACATTCACTGAAAACCAATCACTTTCCTCTCTTCCTACAGGTACACATGCCTTACATCCTCGATAAAAACTTTTCACTGCTTCTAACAACTTGCCTCCCACACCATATATTCTTAATACCTTCCAAAGAGCATCTCTATCAACTCTATCATATGCCTCCTCCAAATCCATAAATGCTACATACAATTCCTTTCGCTTTCCTAAGTATTTCTCACATACATTCTTCAAAGCAAACACCTGATTTACACATCCTCTACCTCTTCGGAAACCACACTGCTCTTCCCCAATCTGATGCTCTGTACCTGCCTTCACCATCTCAATCAATACCCTCCCATGTAATTTACTAGGAATACTCAACAGACTTATACCTCTGTAATTTAAGCACTCACTTTTATCCCCTTTGCCTTTGTACAGTGGCACTATGCAAGTATTCCGCCAATTCTCAGGCAGCTCACCATAAGTCATACATACATTGAATAACCTTACCAACCAGTCAACAATACAGTCATCCACTTTTTAATAAATTCCACTGGAAAACCATGCAAGCCCCTAGCCTTGCCGGCTTTCATCTTCCGGAAAGCTTTTACTACCTCTTCTCTGTTACCAAAACATTGTCTTTAACCCTCTCACTTTGCACACCACCTCGACCAAAACACCCTATATCTGCGACTCTATCATCAAACACATTCAAGAAACCTTCAAAATACTCACTCCATCTCCTTCTCACATCACTACTACTTGTTATCACCTCCCCATTTGCCCCCTTCACTGAAGTTCCCATCGATTCCCTTGTCTTACGCACTGTATTTACCTTCTTCCAAATCTTCTTTTTATTATCCCTAAAATTTAATGATTCTCTCTCACCCCAACTCTCATTCACCCTCTTTTTCACCTCTTGTACCTCACTCTTGACCTTCTTCCTCTCTCTTTTATACCTCTTCCAGTCATTTGCATTACTTCCCTGCAAAAATCGTTCAAATGCCTCTCTCTTCTCTTCCACTAACAATCTTACTTCTTCATCCCAACACTCACTATCCCTCCCAATCTGCCCACCTCCCACGCTTCTTATGCCACAAGCATCTATTGCGCAAGAGATCGCTTCTTCCCTAAATACATCCCATTCCTCCCCACTCCCCTTACCTCCTTCGTTCTCACCTTTTTCCATTCTGTACTCATTCTCTCCTGGTACTTCCTCATTTATTTCCGTCACCACCCCGCCAGACATGAAATGACAACCCCCTCCCCCTTCATGTGCGCGAAGTAGCGCTAGGAAAAGACAACAAAGGCCACATTCGCTCTCACTCAGTCTCTAGCTGTCATGTATTATGCAGCTAAACAACAGCTCCCTTTCCACAACCAGGCCCTACAAAACATTTCATGATTTACCCCAGAAGCTTCGCATGCCCTGGTTCAATCCATTGACACCAAGTCGACCCCAGTATACCACATC